>NC_051135.1:8872687-9116790 GCF_014839805.1 Manduca sexta | reverse complement strand
TAGGCAGATCGCTGTTTATTATAGCATCAATTTCGTTATCTCCGCGAAAGGTTTATTCAGCAATATTGTTTCTATCTTCATTGCCATCTTTATGGCTCTCACGCAGTCAGTTTTCTTTGTAATTTCAATTGAATAACTATTTGCTCAGCACCTTTAATAAATTTGTGCTTAATAATTTACAGTAGATAAAGATTTCTAAACTCTTTCACAAAAGAATCATTATTGCATAACAGTTTAATACGTGCATAATCCATATCTTGATAATATAATTATATCAACCTTCAAAATGTTTATTCACATTCTAAATACTTTAAAAAATATTTATAAAAATACAAACTTTCTATATTTAAATTATGATTTCTTTGACATCACTAGTCCGATTTTAAGAATTCCTTCACCAATAGGAAGCTACAATAACCCTCTTATACGGGCCACTTTATATCCCGGAATGAACTCTCACAGTCAAAACTACGGTCAAAAATAATATAATAGAGCCTCACCATCCGGTATATTTTCTCCTCGTGGTGTTCATTCTCCAAAGAGCCATCATAGTAAACGCACTGGCATGCACACGGCACAATTGTCACCTGTCCCTGGCGCTCACACTAGTAACGTTACACATAATACCCTTCTTTCACTTCACTTCACTCGCTCTACAGACGTAGCTCCAATGAAATCTGTAACAATAAAAAGTAAACTTTATTATATGCATAAATCTCTTATGGGTGACATTATGAATATGTTTTTGTATCGGGTATCAAATCGATTGGTAATATTATATATTTTCATTGCAGTATTCAAATTCGTGGCCTTATAGTTACATAAAATAATTAGATGGAAATAAAATAATGTCAATTTAAATCTTGAATATTATAACGGAACAATGAATTATAAACTAGTCTAAATTTTCTCTTTAAAAATACACTTCTATTTCTCAATATAATTGCCGCGAGGTTACAACCTTAAGATAATCTACCGGATTTATTAAATGACATCACATACGAAACTTAAAAGAAAGTAAAAAACTCTCCAACATCATTCAAGAATGCTAAAGCATTAATCAGTACAATGGCGTCCATTTTAGAAGCGACTTTCTATTTCTTAAGAAATCGATGTGAAGTAAACAGCTATGATATCGATTAATCGATGACTGTTCTGTTGTAGGCATTATGAGACGTGATTTTTCAGATTATATCTAGTAGGAAAGGTTATATTTATAATTCATAATGACTAGGCAATATGGAATATGAATGTATGTCGTTGCGCCTTCCTCTTATAAGTAAGTATAGTATATTTATGAAGTAATATTAATATTAATATTATTAATATATATTAGCTCTGTATTATATACTTGTCTCACAGCTAGGCACAGGCCTCCTCTACTAATGAGAGGTATTAGGCCTTAGTCCATCACGCCGACTTTAAATTGGTACAGACTTCACACACCCTCAAAATTCCAATAGAGAACTTCTCAGGTATGCAAAGTTTCCTCACGATGTTTTCCATCACCGTTATAGGAAGCGATAATTCACAAAGAATACACACATAACTTTAGAAAAGTCAGAGGTGTGTGCCCTTAGGTTTTGACCACCACGAACTAGGCTTTTTTTATAATTATTTATTAAGTAACCATTCGTAATTCGAGTGGAGCGTAGGATGGTAATATTACTAAGAATTCAGAGGACAATAACTTAAGAAAGTAGATATTAATTGATTTAGTAGATCTATCGCAACTAACAAAACTACCTATAAGACTATTATACTAAATCAGATTTCAAACAGAAATTACATTTTATAACGTTATTCGAATGTTAGCTAATCGATTATTTCTGAATGCATAGACATCGCGCAAAAACTCTAATACATACATTAACCTACTGCTTTACGTGGGAACTTTGTTTACAACAATTTCTATGAGAATTACAAAGGATGATAAAAAGAGTAATGGAAGCGCGCCGTGGTGTAGGTCATACGGCTTAACATGAAATATTAAATGCCGTAATATGTAAAAAAAAAACATCGCTCGTGACCAAATTATAATCACACATCACGCATTTATACTCAAAGGGGTATGCAGAGACGCAACCAGGGCACCCACTTTTCGCAAAGTGTGTTCCGTCCCATGATGTGATAGGGGGCGAGTCTATCGCCATATCGGGCACAAATTCCAGACTGCAGGCTGATACTGAGCACCCAAATATCACTTTGCTCGACCCGGGATGTGAACCCAGGACCTCAGAGCGCTGACGTACGGTGCATGCAGTACAACTACGCCACCAAGGCGGTGACCAAATTGTAGACAAGTTTACTAATTGTAGACAGTTTAAACAGTATAATATTATTATTTAAACAGTATAATAATATTGTACAATTTATTTGACTATTTTATTTATTTTATATACTTTCGTAGTAATTCATGATAGTTCTGTAGGCAGAAATAATCATACTCCTTATATACGAATAATATTAATCTATATATTAAAATGTTTGTTACATTTATAGTACATCAAGAGATCTCTGATATACAAGATTTTTTTCATTGAAGGTTAATAAAATATTTATTATTATATGTAATATTCATCCAAATAATTTTCAATCCATATATATGAGAAAACAATATAGCTTACCAGGAAATACAAGTAATATCGGTTACATTTGAAGCTGTTGAACCAAGTATTATGTTGTAAAGGAAGTATTAAGTACGGAATACACAGCGTAATAAAATGTTATTGTTTTAACGCGCTCCACTGTTGGAAATTATATTCTTCCAAGTTTTATAAACAATGTCGTTATCGTAAAGGAAATGTATTTCCTGCATATTGTATTAGCAAGAATGTAATGCCTTCTTAAAATGTTGTAAGTAAAAGTTATCTTTTTAGCAGAAACTATGTCAGAGATTGTTGTCGCTGATCAGATTATAGAGTATGGTAAAATGGGGTGATTGGAGATGAAATTCGTATTGTGATTATTACAAAAATAGACCGAAATCTTATTTAAAGAATTGGAAATATTTCGTATAAATTATTTATCAACTCTATAGTAAAATAATTTTTTCCGTATAATTAATTCAATTCAACAATTGTTTTCTTTATCCTCGATTCACTATTAATATTTTAAATCCACACCAAAATCCAATAAAAACATAGTTTCTTCAGCAGTTCAGAAAACAGTTTTCATATTGCTTTGGATTGGAGTAACGTGGGTTGGTTTACAAATAGAAATAGCCTTATTGAGAAGGTAATACAATCGATTGATCGATCTAAGATATCCGTAATGTTAACGCATCAGTCCTTATTAGACCTGAATTGTAGAAAGATCAAAGCAAAAGCCATAATGTTCTAAAAGGTCTGATTCCTGCAGCCAATTTTAACTAGCGGGTGATGTTCCTGATAAAATCTACACATTTTAAACATTGTATTAAAATATTATATATTGGTAGTTGTGTGATATATTTTATATCCGTCTGGATAGCGACCACCGTACACAAGGTGTTAAAACACGTCATAGTGGCCCACATAAATGTGGCGCATTCCGGGATCAGCCTGTGTATATTTTATAAGTAAATCAACCTACATAGTGTTAAGAAATCAATAGAAGAACGCTATTGCTAAGTCTATACTCTGTGTTTGTCTTTTCTATATTTAAAGAGTTCTACATTCGATAGCAAACCATAGCAGTCAGAAATCTATGAAAAAATGTACTTTTATCCATCGGGCTTAGATAAAGAAATCAACCCCTTCATACGTGGTTTTAATAAGTAAATCACGTATAGAGCCTTTAGTCTCGCAGATTTTATCTTAAACTCCAAAATCCATATCGAAACAATCAGTATATAATATATTTGACGTGCTTATCTCATTAGTATTGTTAACAAGCGTATTACATTTTATAATCGATTGTCCAATTAATCTCTACATCTCTCAAACTCAACGGGGCGTCTCATTGCAAGGATTTGGGTAACGTCAAATCTTCAGGTCACGCATCGATTGTCATTAATTTTAATATCGATTATTAATTACGATACTTTAGGCTTATTTCGTAATTGAAAGGCAGTTAACGTTCTACATTTGAAGTCGGAATTCTAACCTCAAAAAGGTTTATAACTAATTCAAATATTTTGAGGCTTGACGTTTTTTTACTTATTCGAGCAATGAAGTAATAGTTACTGATTTCTATTTATTTAATCTAAATATTCCGAAGTAACTACCTTTAATCGAATTTACTATCCAAATGCTATAGAACTTTTCTTAAGTTTACGCGAATGTTAGACATTAAAATTAAACTATTTTACGGATTTTATCGCGGTTTTAATATTTTACTTTTCTTCCGACGTTTCGAAGACTTTGCAGTCTTCATTGTCAAGGGAGGAGGGGGGACTCCCCCAAGTAAAATATTAAAACCGCGACAAAATTCGTAAAATAGTTTAATTTAAATGCTATAGAACTATTACAAAATAAAGCCCTTTTATATCCTCAGGGTGCTCGGATACCCCATCAATATAGTCATATATCATCTGTATAGTGATACAGCTGGTCAATAATTCAACCTAAATGTGTGGAGGCTTCCTCATGGTTAACGCAAGTTCTTCGTAAACTCTAATAGCATAACAATGAACCATAGAAGTACATTTAAACATATGCCGCATTCTAGAATCCAGAAATAGTTCCGTTAGCCTCACCAAGAGGAAAATTTCTTGGTCATGTTCTAGGAAAGATATCTTTTGTTTTATTGTTATTGTCTTGCCTACTTCAAAGCAAATGTTGAAATAAAAGAGCCTATTGTAAAAGGACAAGTTTGTAGGTAAGTTTTGTTTATTTCTCTACGTCGACAGAAGATGATGGGTCATCTAATAATGGTCTCCTTAACCCATGAGCTTTACTACCAGGGGTGCAGCAATGCCACTGTTTACAAAATATATTTTAGACCTTATTAACAGAAGGACATGTTTTAATTTAAAGGAAAAGAACCTTGAAGGGTATCCAAAAATGCATAGGTGCGTAAGAAAAAGTATTTTCAAAGGTGTACTAGAGGCATGAGGTATAGTATTAATGAAGTATACGGACTTTGACACGATTTATCAATATTGAAATTTAAATATAGCATCGTTAAGATTTAATTTGTTATGCAAATTGATGTAGAGTCGCCTACAGAATTCTGTTATCAGATTTATGTCGTCTGATTAATTGGGATCAAATTTCGAACGGACGGACCAAATTAATTTAACATTTTTTAAAAGCCTAACTGATATTTTTTTCCTCTTCTTTTTAAAAATGGACACTAATTTAGTATCACTAAGTGGTGACATTAAATCATCCAAGTGGCTATTTAGTGTCACTAAGTGCCGTTAGTCATGATCCGGAACTAAAATACACCAACACATTTTAAACTGTATGTATGAATTTTACAGACGATAAAATCTTTACTTACTAACTTAACAATAAAAAATAGAGGATTTGTTTTGAAATCCTTAATTCCAATGTCATCTTTAATTCAATATCGATAATGTCAAAACGAGGTCACAATAACACTACTTTTCCATTTTCAGATTTCGGTAGACGTGCATTAGATCCTTCGAATAGAGGAGACCTTATCTTATATCGATTAATTAATTTAAAACCAAGAAAATAGTCCTCAAGAAATACGTTAGTAGGCAGTAAGATAACGGTACCCGTGTGCGTCATGACGTATGTATTTCAACAGTATTTTTATTCACTACTAGCTTCCGCCCGCAGCTTCGCCCGCGTGGATTTCGGACTTCAAAAATGGAGGAGGTGCTCAATTTGTCGGGATGTTTTTTTAATGTATGGTGGTATGCAGGTAGTCCGATTGTCCGGTCAGGGTCTGATGATGGGATCCTGGTGAAATCAAAGGAACTCCTCTAATATTATAGGCAAACCTATGACGATTGCGGTATTTTATATAGCATAGCTGTTGTCCGCGACTTCGTCCGAGTTTCCGTCGTTTTTCGTAAAAAAAAAGTAGCCTATGTCCTTCCTCACGGTTCAGTGATTTTGATGTAACAGACAGATTAACTTTCGTATTTTAGTAGGGAAAAATAATATGTCAATCTACATTACTGTTGAGAATATCGCAATACGGAACCGCACAATATTATTGTTAAGTTCGTCAGCGTCTGAGAATGTTATAAGCTTCGAACTGCTAAGCTATCGGGAGTTACACGTGTTATTGTGAGTCAACCATAAAAGATAGACATACGCTGTCGTGGGATATTTTTTATATAATTTTAAGGAGAACATTTCCGTCATACATGATTTCTGTGTAGCTTTAACCATTAAGGTTGCACACGCGACGGAAGCTTAAAAAATGGAGTAACTTCTCCTGTTTTCCCAATATTTCCCTTCACTGCTCTGCTCTTATTAATTGTAGCGTGATGAAAAGTATACTATAACCAGCTCAGGAGTATGAAAAATAATTGTACCAAGTTTCGTTAAAATTCGTCGAGTAGTTTTTTGGTTTCTATAACGGTTATACAGACAGACAGACAGACAAAAATTTTACTAATTGCATTTTTGGCATCAGTATCGATCCCTAATCACCCCCTGATAGTTATTTTGGAAATATATTTCATGTACAGAATTGATCTCTCTACAGATTTATTATAAGTATAGATGACAATACTGTTTGGGACGAGAATTGATGATTTGCAAATATTTAACAGAAAGGTGTAGCAAATAATGATTAATGAAGAAATTAATAAATTTATTGTTATAATGTTTACGTATGTCCACCTGTTTGGTTTTCAATGAACTTTTTTTTCATAACTGTATGATAAGATGCTATATAATCGGCTTTGTGACAAGATATAACAAAAAAATCTACAACAGATGAACGGATATTTTAAAAAGATAGAAGAAGTTTGTTATTGTAATTATTTAACAATTAAAAAACAACCCTATTTATTTAGTTTCAACATTATTTTTTCGTCGCAAATGAAAATAAAAAAGATTTACTGTTGTAAAAAATCCTGCAATAAATCTTAACGTGTATATAGATTTGAATTTGTATTCATTCAGATTTTTATGGATGAATGCCGATGTTTTGTTTTATATATATTTTTTTATTTGATTAACACGTGAACACAAACAACGGTAAATTCGAATCTGCATAATATATTCTACACACAATTAATAGCCGTCTGCCAAAAATATTTCCATATACTCCCTAGTTTGGTTAACGTAGTGACAGTTGTATGAACCTTGGAACAGGAGGCTCCGTATTCGAATCAGTCCGACATTTCTTGCGAGAGGAACCGACTTGGAGGGAGAGATTGCACGATCACACAAGCACACAACTCTGAGTTGTTAAATAAAAATTTGTATTCATTCTTAATTATTGCATATTTATAAAACAAATGGTGATACCCTAGTTGGTGGTGGAACGAGCTGCTGAGATTAATATCCGCAGATTCACAACCCAAGGGCACACAACTCTAACTTTTCGGAAATCATGTGGGTATTCTTTGTGAATTATCGCTTGCTTTAACGGCAACGGAAATTTATGAGAAAAACTGCTTACCTGAGAAGTTCTCTATAGGAATTTCGAGGGTGTGTGAAGTCTACCAATCCGCACCCGGCCATTGTGGTGGACTCAGATTTAATACCTCACCGTAGTACAGGAGGTCCCACAGCAGTAGGACAGTATATTCTGATATAGGGCTAACATTATATAAGATAATAAAGAATCATTTACACCCCAGATTTCTACTAAGCGAAGAAAAAAATCTCGGGATATTTTATAATGTAATACTTAGACAAGGTTCTTTAAATTCACGACATTGTCTATAAATAGGCTCGGCGTGATCACTTACTCACGTTTATGATTACAAAGAGTACAGCAACATAACATTCATATATCTAGGAGTATCTAGTTTGGTGCTTAGGGTTGCCTCGGCGGCATAGATGTATTACGTGCAGTACACCGGTCTGGGTTCGGCAATGAAATATATATATTTTTTTTTATTTTTTTTGAATGACGAGACAAGCTTGCCGTTCGCTCAGTGGTAAGTGATACGACCGCTCATAAACAATAGAAACATCATCTAACACCTTGAATAACAAAGTATTGAATAACAAAGTACTGCGCTCGCCATCCAGAGACATGAGATGTTAAGTCTCAATATGTCCAGTAGTGATATATTGGGTTTTTTTGCTCAGTATCTGCCTGGAGTCTAGAATCTATGCCCGTTATAGACTTCGTGTTCTATGATATGGGATGGAATAAGTGAGGAATATTAGGTGCCCTAGTTCCACCTCAGCCTCTCCCTATAGAGATAAAATCGTGAAATGTATGTATGTGTGTGAAAGATTTCACTTATGAGTGTATTTAAAAAAAAATGTAGCAATATAGCATAAAAATATTTTAATGGCGAAAATATTTTTTTCACGAAATATCACGAAAAAGATGCGGTAAAATATATTGCAACCACAACACGAACGTAGCTCCATCTATCGGGCAAAATAAGTCATCTCGTAACCGTTTCTACATTAAACGAGATGACATTTTCTACTTTCACTCCACTAACGCACTTAAGGAGAGCCAGTCATTGTTTTAAATGATGTGGTTAGAAGAAACGCGGTTAGCTCTAGGCCTAGGCACATGTTTTCACGCTATTAATAGGTTTAAAGTTAGTTGTTTTCGTACAAATGTAATATAAAAAAGATATGCGCAGGAGTGGATTTTGCGCTCAATATTGTAATTGGTAAAAATTTCGAATTCTACAGGTTCTCTTTCTATGGACCCTATCGGGGCCGAAACGCTTATACTTTTGTTTAATAGATAACTATTATTCATCTATTAATATAAAAAAACTTTATTCCCTTTTTAAGCACATTGGACGCACGTAAAAGTTTGATATTTCGCAAAATTAAAGATCATATCTAGGAGTTGAGAAAAATACAATTTATGTATAATATGTATTACAAATACATTTATTTCGAAGATCCAAATTCGGCCACTAGTTATTTTAAACGATCTGACATCAGATCCGATAATAAAAGCTATTATAACGTTAAAAACAAGATTTATTTACTTCAAAATACATTTAATGAGTGTTAACAACGTAAACTTTATCGTAGTCCAATTGAAGTTGGTACAAGTTCCTAACACTAACAAGGTACATTCTATTGTGCGAAACGAGATAAATCAAGATCCAGCCGTGTACCATTAGAAGTGTAAAGGATCTTATCTATGTGAATATCACTAATTATAAATAATATGGAGATATTTGCGTGTAAATACGTCACCTATACATATTATAAAAACAAAAGTCTTTTTTTTCTGTCTGAATGTAAGTTATCGATTTTCTCAAAATCTACTGAACGGATTTTTATGAAATTTGGTATGGAGATAGTTTAGGACCTTGGAAAGGTTTTAGGCTACTTTCTATCTCTGAAAAATCCTTCACGCGTGTGAAGCCGCAAGCAAAAGCTAGTACCGGGATATTTATTTAAAGGACTTGACATTTTCAAGGACTGTTTCGTGTCGTAGTTGTATTGTGCAAACGGGACGACTACCGCTTTTGGGTTCGAATCCCGGGCGGGGCAGTAATATTGAGATTTTCTGTTTAATAGGTCGCAGTCTAGAACTTGTGCCAAGTATGGCAATAAGTAGATGGAATCAACCATTTAAATATTTGTCAATATTCGGCTCTTAATAATAGTTTATATATAAACCTATCAAATGATAGCTATTTACAATAAGAAACCTTTTACTCATAAGATTAACGTGCTATTTACTTCACAGAAGTAATCGACTTTGGAGATCATAAAAATTCCGCAAACGAAACGTCCCTGCGCGTTAAAAGGAATTATGTGTTGGCAATATTTCATACGGAATTACTTTCGAGTCTAATAAAATGTCGATTAACTTATAAGATATATTGACGATTACTTTACTTATCGTAACATTCGCGATCCGATAAGAATTTAGGACGTATGTACACGGCGTTTTAAACAAACTCACGTTGCCCTTTTACCTAAGACTGGCTGCATAAGGGCACACTTATATAAATCATATGATTAATAATTTGTTGGGTTAGGTTAAGTTAAATTCAGCTTAGGACCTCAAGCTACAAAGTCCGTTTCAGTTTAACATGAATTCTGTACTACTAGCTAAAACTATAACAAATTCTAATGATGAAAATAATTTTGAAGCAATATTCTATCAATAATTTATTGGCCTCTAACACCGGTTCTACGTAATTAGACATAATACGACCATCACGAATGATACAGATTGCAATAATAAAACAACATTATATGCAATATCAATAAACATAATATCTCACGAAATTCACACGATCATTAAGAGAGAAGACGGAGAAATAATATTTAACTATGAGCAAAATATCTGGTAAAAAAATAATACGTTTTAACTTGGGTTTTTAAGCTTCTTTTTATATGCGAACAAGGAAAAGTGACCCCACTGCACCAAATGGTGATTGGAGTGGGATCCAATAAAATGTCGACTGACGAGAGATGATTACCCCTCGACAGTCGACACAATTATGCCGGCCTGTAGGAACCGAATATACACAAGCTGATCCCGGAACGCAACACACTTACGTGGGCCGCTATGGCGGTTCTTCTTCTTAGTCTTTGGAAATCCACTGGTGAATATATGCTTCCCCTAAAGATTACCAGATGGACTTGTTAAAAGCAGTCTAGATCTAGTGAGTTCCGATATTTTCGAAGTCGACCGTCCACCTTGTAAATGGACATGCAATGCTATACTTGTCGGTTACGTACGTTTAATTTAAGATTCTGATAAACCTGTTATAAATTATTTATAAAT
The DNA here is from genome assembly GCF_014839805.1 of Manduca sexta. Classification (NCBI taxonomy): domain Eukaryota; kingdom Metazoa; phylum Arthropoda; class Insecta; order Lepidoptera; family Sphingidae; genus Manduca; species Manduca sexta. The sequence continues at coordinate 9,105,978 of NC_051135.1, read as the reverse complement.
ATCTTAGAATCTTGATAGCCTACTTGGGAGTCGAACGGACTGCCGAGACGAATATCCGTAGGTAAGCATATATTCAATACCCAAAGGCACGCACCAATGACGTTTCTAAATTTATGTGTCCATTTGCGAATTATCGCTTATTTTAACGGAGGGAGAAAACATCGTGAGGAAACCATCATATATGAGAATTTCTCTATAAGAATTTTGAGAGTATGTGAAGTCTGACAAACCGCACTAGGCCAGCGCGGTGGACTAAGTCCTATTCCCTCTCAGTAATAGAGGAGGCCCGTGTAGCAGTGGACAGTATACAACACAGAACTGATATTACTAATATTGAAGAAATAAAAAGGCAGTTCTTTCGAACCTTGCATTGTCACAAAATACTGTATGACACACAAATTTGTTTTAAATGACAGTACAACCAAACAACTCCAGTTTTCAGATCTTAGTATTAACTGTAAATGAACACTAAAACGTACCAATCGGGACTACATAATTAAATAACAATTCTTCATACGCTTCTACAGTGCAATGACTCACAATAGAAATCTCCACCCAGACAAATTAATAACAACAGTCATCAGTCATGCAATACATGTTCCTTATTCTGATATTAATGATAACAATCCATTACGCCGACTTGTATGTTTGATTAATTTCTTAATCAACGCCGAACGATTCGGAATTATTATTATCTGAGTTTATGGATCATTTGTTACGTTTTTTGTGGTGACAATGTTGAATTTATTGTTGTTAATTTTTAAATACGTAGTGTTAAATGTGTCGGTGATTACGACTTCTGCGAAACTTCGTTTTGGTGCCTTCAATGTTGATATTAGGGTTGGCACTAGTATGAAATTATTGATTATGTACTTTGAACTGTTATTTCGGGGTGAAAAAACAGCATATATGTGAATCTCGTGCATGGTCTATATACTTAGTCTGGCCATAAATACTGTTACACTTAATTATAAAAAAATATTACATTTGAATTTCGAATCTGTCATTTTTATACGATTGTTCATTGTGTTTTCTCATTTTGGCGCCAATACATTGTAAAATATTTTGCGATATTAAAATGGTGTGGGGTGATAAAGAGAACCGAATCGCTGTGATAGCATTACACAAAGTAGGTATGGAGCCAAATGCAATTTTTAAAACTCTCCATACACTTGGTATTAGTAAAATGTTTGTGTACCGGGCTATTAATAGGTACAATGAGACCTCCTCTGTTTGTGACAGAAAAGATCTGGCCGTCCACGTAGTGTTCGTACGAAAAAGGTGGTCAAAGCAGTAAGGGAAAGAATTCGAAGAAATCCTGTCCGAAAGCAAAAGATTTTATCTCGGGAAATGAAGATAGCACCTAGAACCATGTCGCGTATTTTAAAAGATGACTTAGGACTTGCAGCCTATAAGAGACGCACTGGCCATTTCTTAACTGATAATTTAAAGAAGAATAGGGTGGTAAAATCGAAACAACTACTGAAGCGGTACGCAAAGGGAGGTCACAGAAAAATTTTGTTTACGGATGAGAAAATTTTTACAATTGAGCAACATTTTAACAAACAAAATGACCGTATTTATGCTCAAAGCTCTAAGGAAGCTTCCCAATTAGTCGACAGAGTGCAACGTGGACATTATCCGACTTCAGTGATGGTTTGGTGGGGTGTTAGCTATGAAGGAGTGACTGAGCCATATTTTTGTGAAAAGGTATCAAAACATCGGCACAAGTGTATCAAGATACCATTCTTGAGAAGGTAGTTAAGCCCCTTAACATCACCATGTTCAATAACCAAGTATGGTCCTTCCAGCAAGACTCGGCGCCGGGTCATAAAGCTCGGTCCACGCAGTCTTGGTTGGAATCGAACGTTTCGGACTTCATCAGAGCTGAAGACTGGCCGTCGTCTAGTCCCGATCTTAATCCGCTGGATTATGATTTGTGGTCAGTTTTAGAGAGTACAGCTTGCTCTAAACGCCATGATAATTTGAGTCCCTAAAACAATCTATACGATTGGCAGTGAAGAATTTTCCCATGGAAAGAGTGCGTGCTTCTATTGATAACTGGCCTCATCGTTTAAAGGACTGTATTGCAGCCAATGGAGACCACTTCGAATAAGCTTTTTATATTTTTAATTGTTTTATATTTATGTATTAAACTGACACACTGTAAAAGTAATAAATGTTATTTGCAGTTAACAATTTTCTTTTTTCTTTATTACAATATTTATGGCAAGACTAGGTATGTGCCAAATTTCATCAATCTTGTTCAAGTAAGGAAAGAAATTGAATTTCATACGGTAAATAAATGAGAAAGTTTTATTAAGTGTTGAAAATCTGATAAATATTGAATTAATAAATGAATCTGATAAATGATTCAGCAGACGACACAAGGTACAGCACGTCTCTGCTTACAAAGTGTTGTTTAAGGGTATTTTGAACTCTTCTTCTTCTTCTGCTAGGCGATTATCCCGGCCTAGGTGCCAGGGTCCGCCTTCCTACTTCGATCTTTCCATTTCGCCCGGTCTTTTGCATCCTGCTCAGTGAGATGAATGCTAAGCGTATCTTAAACTATCAAAAGAAATACGGATTTAATGAATTATGTAGTTTGAATCACGATTTGTAGATAATAAGTATATAATATGTTATGTATTTTAGTTATTGTACATGCAAGTAATATATAATGTAATATGAGCAAAAAAGTGATGAATGCTTCATAACATTCTAATAAAATTAATAAAAATTTCAAAAATCAATCCAGACACTGGTCTCTTTTAAAATTCCAATAGCGATACATCAATAAACATGACAAATACATGTCACTAATATGCAATCAATCAATATATGAATTACTATAAAAACATACATATCGCAATTTAAAATATGAATTATATTGAATTGCTATAGAAGAATCAATACAAATATGATAGAAAACATGTTAGTTATGCAATAACCGTAAAACGTTTGATCATAGATGTTTTTGTATTCACTTTGTTATAAATCATAACACGTGTTTTCATTGTAGCTAACTTACAATAAATAAAAATAGTCAGACACAATATTACTTTAATTAAATATATTTCCGATAATATATTTTTTTAAAACATTTATTTGTATATACTACGGTGTCACAGTACGAAAATCGTTAAGTATTTAAAAATAATTACTAGAATGTTAATATTATAAAAGATTGTGAGTCTCAAGCAATATTCAATTTTATTAAGTTGAATCAATTTTAAAATCCATACCACCTGTTTTGTGAATCACCGGTTTTTTATAGAAGTTTCTTTAAAACTCATTAATCATATAAATATTTGACCCAATGCTGGATCCAAGTTCATTATTATTCTATAGCGTTTGGAAGCTGCATTCCAAAGTTTCCAAACAGATCATGGGAAGTGGTCACGTATACAAACCATCAGTATTGTCATATTTACTGTTGACTGAAAGCTATAAATTATTCATGTGTGTCCCCGAATTTACATCTCCTGCCTCGTTATATCGACATATGCCAATTCAAAGCAAATATTTGTTAAAACGAATCTAAGGAAACAAATATTATTCTAGTTAGACACCGAAAAAGTATTTTAGCATCCATTAATAGTGATGGTGCAATAACTAAATATTCAATGGATAATTTCATATTCTTTTTATTTAACATATTGAGAGTGATGACATTTAGTTTTCTGATATTGGCAGACCTGTCAAAATAATCTAGTCACAGACATAAATTATAATTATTTCTAATGATTTGTGAATTTTTAGTTATAAGTGCAACAGCTTAAATCACTAAAGATCGAACGAAAATCTAATTAGCAACTTCAAAATTAGTTTTGACGTTCGCAAAATCTATTTTAAAATATTAAGTATATTTTTTCGCATCTGTCTATGAGCGAATTTCTTTGCCTTGAGTCTTTCGCTTGATTTCATTGTACTCCGCGATGACGCACTCCAAAGATTCACAATGGGCTTAATTAAATCATCGGCAGACTTGAACATTAATCCTCTCGATTTCTTTATTAATCAATCATGCACTTTTTATTTCAAAAACAGTTACAGCTCAGTTGATCTGTCCTGTTGTATAAATGGATCTGTTAAAATAATACTAATTAAGATTGTTTAGTTTTCTGACATGCAAAAAGAAATCATCATCGATTTTGTTCAATTCATCGATGCAATTCTTGTTTAAATATTTCATGAGTTCATTTAAGATATTTCATGCTTAAATGAACTCATTATTGACTATAATTAATTATAAGATAGGAATAGATTGGCATGAGGATTTGCATGCTAATAATCTTCAAGATCCAATAGCTAATAATATTTGTACAAGTTGTAGGAATAAGCAAACAAACATGTTTATAACGAGTTTAGTATCCGAAGATCTATAATCAAGATTTACTGGGCGTTTTACAAGCAAATTAGTAGACCCTCACTTTAACGTGTTTCGTCGGCTTGTGCCTGGATCCGCATTCAAAATTAATATCTTTGGTTGACCCTTAGGATCCTAAAGGTCGAAACTATTAACTTTCAACTATTCGAAACTCGTAAGTAATTGTTTGAACCAAAGGTTGCGATATGAAACAGGATTAGATGTGAATATTCTTATTGTGACAATATATGATCTTGAGACTGCAAATAGTGATGAAGCCATGATGTCGACTTAGAGTAATAATTAATGTTTTCCTAAAAAAAAATTGATTGTTATAAAGATAAATGAATACTAATTACAAGAAATAATGCCGTTATTCAATATAACTTTAAATGAGATGCAATCATAGGCTTATGTATAAAGGTATGTAATGATAAGCTAGCTATTATACATCTAGTTATGTAAATAAAATGTAGGAATATGCATTTATCAGGATCTGTATGCATGCTCATTAACTTCTAGTCATATTTTTAAAAGTTGATCAAACCCTTTTTAATACAGATAAGAAACAAATGAAGAAAAAATCTTATGCATAGTAATATCATATACGAATCTTAAATAATAAAGAAACAAATTCAGTTAGTGAAAAAATATCTCACTAAAATCGATACCGTTTGATCATAATAATGTTAGATGTGTAATATAAGGCAAATAACTCGAGCACACTATCTTGTGGTGGGGTATTTTTGTGAACTATCACTACACTTCCGTATAAAGAAAAACCCCCCATGCGGTAGTGTGCTCATGTTGTTTACCGCATATTATATACATTTAATATTTCATGTCCGATAAATTGAATATGCTGGATAATATAAGCTAATCGTGTATGTTTGCAACTTCAATACTAGTCTCACAGGTTTGTGGGGTCCGTAGATAAACGTATTTCGTTCCATTTGCATAATGCGAAACGCGTGTAATAAACAATGTTGTAAAATCGATTGTCGTATTGCCATAAAGCATGGGATATTTGACCCCTAAACAAATTTCTACACGCTCTCAAGTTACCGCGCTTGCGGTATTCGATAAGAGTGTAAAATATTATGATGTTAGATATGTGTATTTTCGATCTTATAAGTAGTAGGGGTCTGAGGTTCCCTAGAGGCAAGCGATTTTTCGTAAAAAAGTTAGCTAAACCTTTTTCGCAAGATGCTTGGAAAGGTGATTTTCATAATAAGTAAATTATAATAATATAAAAGCCGCGATAAAATTAGTAAAATAGTTTTATTTCAATGTCTAATATTTATGTAAACATAGAAAGTCATTATTTACTTTAGATGTTTAAAAAATGTGTAAGGTAGATTCATTCGTTTATTGTTAAATGTGAATCATAATAAGAATGCCACAAAAATTTTTGATTTCCTTAATCTCCTTCTAAACTACGCATCTTCTTAATTTGCAAGCACACTTATGAATAAACAATTAAATAAATAACTTTTAATTAGGTTAAAATTTACAATATCATAAAATTGTTTTTTTTTTTAAAAATATTCGAAAGTTTTGGTAAATATAAGAAATCATTAAGTCTTGGTATATTCCCCTGCGTAACTCTTGAGCTGTAAATGTATGGAAAGAATGCTCATAGCCATTGTCTCATGGGGAGCGTTAAGTAAACGACATAGAAATTTTATTATTAACTTACATAACACAAAATTCAATAGCAGAACGTCACATGTAATAGACTGGTTAGTCCTTCTGTAGTACAACAAACCAGCCATTATAAATGTCATTCGAACTTTGAAACTCCGCACTCAGAACATTTAAAAGTAACTTGAGATACTGTTTCAATAAATATGAATAGATGAGTGCTCTCGTGTCGTGTTGACGCGCGCTTCTATTAACATACCTAACGAGGTTTTACATTCTTTATAACTTTCTAAATGTTAAACAGTGCTATTAAAGTTCATTTTAATCTTTTGAGTAGTTTAATTAAACATGTACTTGAGATTAAGGGATAAAGAGATAGTAATTAAGTCAAGATACGTATTGATATTCTTACGGATGTAATGGCTTTAAATGATATTAAGTCTACGTTCCTTATCATAAATTACGTAATTAATTTGAAAGTAAAAACGTTCACGTTACGTAGTAGGTTTCTGAAGCTTTAAGATTCAGTAGTCTTTCTTAAGATGATACTTGAATTAACAGCATCTTAAGCTACAAATCTAAGTAAAGAAGAAAATTATAATTATTACTGCTTAAAATAATTTGTTACGTTTCTTTAAATTCTTATATTATTAATATAAATCACAACTTTTTTTTATTGTTTTGAATCACGAGACGAGCTTGTCGTTCGCCTGATGGTGAGCGATACGACCGCCGATAAACAATAGAAACACCATTCAATAACTTGAATGACAAAGTATTGTGTAGTATTCCACTGTTCTCGCCATCCCGAGACATGAAATGTTAAGTCTTATTATGTCCAGTAGTTCCACTGACTACAAAGTTACACTTTTTACCGTAATGTTAACAAAATGTTCTAATTTATATGTTACACGTGTTCAGAAAATGAGACATTTGTTATCAACCCAACTTTGTCGGCATTTAACAATTTGTTTCGGCGACATTTTATGTCATTACGTGGTGAGACTGTCGAGGTCACATATATGTTATTTCGCTTATGTACGTATCCAACGTACGGTCATTCTTTATACAGATTTTGATCTTTAATTAGGCCTAAAATTTAAGCATATTTGTAAGACAGAATTTCGCTTAATTACAATCTGAGTAAGATTGTCTTGTTTGATAAAGAATTATGTAATTTATTTTAATGTCTGCCGCAAAAATGATAAATGAAGGATGGTAATGCTATCATGAGATAATGAAATTATTAAGGGAGGTTGCAATATCAAGAAATAGGTTTTTTTGGACCGCTGGTGCCCAATCGCTACCACTGATGGTGCAGACAATGCTGTCATTTGCATTGATAGTCTTACGCCTATAAAGGGTAACCAGAGGAGTAATATTCACATTTCCCTATACATGTAATATTATGTAAGTCTAATCCTATCTACCGCTTCCTGACTCCAAGCCAATATAGAAATACCTAACATCACTCGAAACCTGGATTGGACCTAAACCTCAGCATGGCAATAAAGAATACAACTATGCCATCGAGGCATTCAGATCAGACATAGAATCAAGTCCGCCCTGTGACCGTAAGGGCTGCAAAGTCTTCGAAACGTTGGGAAAAAATTAATATAAAAATAGCCGCAATCAAATCCGCAGTAGTTTTATTTCAATGTCTAACATTCGCGTAAACATAAGAAATCATCATAGAATCGATGTTCCTCGTAATGTACTATAGTATATTAAAAACAGTTATAATGCAGCACGATCGTCTGATTTAATAAATTCATTATCTACAATATGAATTCGAATGACGTTAATTAATCAAGTTTATTGCCCCATTTTATCCCTAAATGGGAGCAAGTGAGCTTAGGCAAAACTGATTTATTATCACAAGACCATTTCTCATCACTAACCATGCGTTGAATAGGTGAAACTAGATTAATTTATATCCCTAAGACATGTATTGCACACACTCACGCCTTTTATCGCCGAAGTGGTAGATAGAGGCGCAACAGGTGCACCCTCTTTTCGTCGTGTCTATTCACATGTGATAGAGGACGAGTCTATCCATATCGGACTTAAATTCTTGACTCCGGGCTGATACTGAGTAGAAAATCCCAATATCACTGCCCGACCCGGGGAACGAGGAGACCTCAGCACTGCAATCGCACCGTAATACAACTACGCCACCGAGCCAGTCATGATTATACTGCTAATTCTAAAAATATATTTTTTAAGTTTTCGGGGTCTTAACAGACCACACTGAAAGGCTATAAACTTAACTGTAGTATGTCTGACAGCAGTTAATTTAGTTTACTGAACATTTTTAGGAATTTCTGATTTATAAACATTCTCGTAACCTTTAAGAAATCCGACTTACATTGACTTTAAACGTAAACACTTTTTAATTTTAAATTCTATTTCCAATGTGACTATAAGAATAAATAATTCGCACTTTACAAACTTCCGTTAACAATTTAATGTAAAATAAAAACTTAAACATTCCTTTTTCTGTCTTGTGAATTTATAAATAAACTAGTTTATTTTTTTATTTATATACGGGCTCAGTAACCCCACTGCACCTGACAGTACGTGAAGTATGGTCGACATAGAGCTTAGACTTAATGTTTGTAATATGATAGATAAAAAACGTATACGTTTTGTTTATTATTATCCCTTATTATCTGTTTACCCCGTCTTACGGTATTTAATTAAAGGACCAAAGTTATAAAATCGTTTTTTATGAAAAATGTGTTAACAACTAATATGAGACTGGCCATTAACCTATGAAAAAAAAAATCAATAACACAAGTACATTTCACATTTAAATGATGAAATATAATTCTTATTTTGAATCCGTAAAGAATTAAAACTTGTTCATATTCTCTTCAAGTGAAGAAGTGGTGATTACCATAATGTGTTGCCAATAATTCTAGATCCGCTAATCTAAAGGCCATGATTTGAAACTTAATTAAACATCTAAATGATTAATTAAATAGATACTGAGTTAATAAACGCAGTTGTAAAATATAGGAGTCTAAATATTTGTTTATATTGAAGTGATAATTAGGTATCCATTTTACATATCAAATTAAGATCTTAGAGCTGGATAATTCTTAACATTTAATTCAAATGCGAAGACTTGGAATTGCATTTTCATACTCGAGTTACTATAAGTATTTCCAAGCAGGTTATTAGATACTTTAAGTTTGCGTGACATTAATTACAACAAACCTAACCTTCATGGTTCTAAAAAAATATATTTCAAATAAAGAATACGTATTAAATGAAAGCAACAAATCGCATCACAGCGCCACGATTATTTTAGTAGCACAGTTAAACACACACAGTTAGCCCAGTTTAAAGCGACGCGTTAGACACGTTTGTCTTAACGTCATCATTACTAATTCAAGTGTCCCGCTACGTTGGACGGTGCCGCATGGCGCGTCCACACGCACCGACTCGGCTTAGGCCTGTCACTAACAGATAGCGTCGAAGCGCAGACCATTGATGTTTGATAGATTTATTAAGAGAATTAAGAGAATATTGTATGTAGTTATTTACTTTCAATCTCCCGTAAAACTGTTTTAGTTATCAGTATATGATTCAGTATAATTTAATTCTTTCGTCCTGTATGCATATTTCTAAAATAAATTCAATTCAAAAATTACCGTCTTGCAAGAACGTCAATAGAGAAAAAAATATTTTTCATGACAAATATTAATGTCAACGGCACTTTCTGAATTTTCAAATTTCGAATGGAACTCTTAATATACGTATTCTTGTCATTCGCTTCCGACGCATCGACGCCGCAGTAGACGACTTACCTTAGAGGATCCGACGAAGACCACCGAAGCGTAAGTTCCATTTAGAAGAGAGAGCGAGCCGCGATGAGCAGTATAACATTAATAAATTAATGATGATTTTATGGAATTCCGCTAGCTCGCACACTGTTCGGTCGGCAAAGATTTTTAAATGAGTGAGAGTTGTAGTGCCGCAATTTCGGCGTCGCATTGCGAATTTTATTGTACAGACGGCGTTATGGACCGTTTATAATTATTATGTCTGGCTTTTATTTAATTTTTGAATGTAAATGTTGTTAGAGTTTGTGAGATTTTTTTAAAATTTAGATGTACTTTTTTCCCATTTTTTTATTGTTTTTAGTGACTAGGTCTGATGAACAGCTAACGTTGAACAAATCCCATGTAAACTTTATTTTCACTACTTACAGTATAAAACCAGTTAAACCCATATAAGTTTAGGCTCTAAAATTTAATATAAATTAATAAATATTGTAATACATTACCTTCTTTACTATTAAGGTCCCTTATTGTCTAATTAGACAAGTTCTATTGAATATTATTTAAAAAGAAATAAAAATCACGCCTAAAAAACTAACAATAATGTAAGTATCTTAAAAGCAAAACTAATAGTTTGATCACGATTTTCATGATTAGTAAACAAGTCATTCATAAAATAACCATTTGTCGCTAAATAATTTCATGGCGTTCTAGACGCGGTTATAATGCAATATAAGTTACTTTAAAATTTATTGTGTCATTAATATTTTTTATACCTTTATCCTGGGAAATATTCTTTAATAAAACTTAAGAACATATATTATGAAGCTAGTTATAAAATGAAAAAGAAATCAAACATGTTTGAAAGACAAAAATCAAGCAATAAATACATTTAAAAAAAAATGTTTTAAACCACGCAAAAGTCAAGTTAATAAATATTGCATTATATGTATTTCGAACCATAATTATATTCACAATATTATTTTGCAAAAGCCTCATACTAATAAGCAAACACATTTATTTTCAATACAAAATTTATGGAAGTAAAGACAATTATATTCAGAATCCTATTCATAAACAACAAATGTCAACAATAAAATATAATTAGAGTCCGAGGTAGTGTTACAAGTGGCCATTTATTACATACATCGCAGTGGATATTTACATAAACATCGCATAATGATAGTTTATTATCTTACTAAAAATTAAGAAAAGCAGGTGTCTTTTATACCATAAAATTAATTGTCCTGAGTGACTTAAATATTTTTAGTTTTATTTTAATTTATTTTATTTATTTATAATGTTAATTGGTCCACCAACAAATAATACTATAGTTAGCTCGCACATATAACGTACAAACGAGACATAATATTGTTCACCTAATCATAGACGGAACCAACTACATTATAATACAACTAAGGAAGCAAACAAATATCAAAAATAGGCGCATCTAGAATTAAAATTGTGACGATAAAGTAATAAAAAGTCTTATGTATGTAAAATTACAAAGGATTTTCGGTCCCACAATGCATAGACTGAAACAAATATTTTCAGTTCACGCAAAATGTTGTAACATCAAACTGGCGGACACAAACTTACTGCAACAATTCAACTTTCCTTGATCTCAAGAATCATGCAGACATGTTCGACTATGGCCACCTGCATTGCCGTTTGAACTATCTTCGATGATTACCTGGTCTAATACTAATTGGTTTGCGAGTAGATTTATACTTAAAAAGCTTAGGTCTTGTAAGCAGCTAAATAGTCTGGCTGGAATTTCTATTCTATGCTACAGGATCTAAAACCGATGATGCGGCTCTACTTAAAGACGTTTCATTCCTAACATAATACCCTCGGTATTCATTCATAAATACCAAGGTAGAGCCGACAGTCATTCATAGTTGAATGTAAAAATTACTTCAATGCTCCAGTAATGTTTGAAAGTTCTCGTTTTTATGGACGTTGTAGAGTCCCGTCAACAAACAAACGTTATTTGTCTTCAAAACAAGTTAATCCCCACACAGCTATTTCCCGTTAATAACAAATCCAACTCACTTATGGCGCTACGTTATAAACTGGCAGAAGCCGGGTGCGACCAATAAATCCTACTTATCTGTATGAGTTATTTTGTCCAAGATTCTATAAACGACTTTGGTTTGTACCAAGCCGATTCACTTCTGTACGTTTAGGTTTGTGTTTTAATTAATTAAATTAAAGTGTTTTCAAAAAGGATTGACCGATACAGTTCCATGCGTCTAATGTTATGTTTTAATTAAAAATTAAAGTGTTTTAAAAAAAGGTTAGTATGTCCCAGAAGTTTGTTAAAACGTGGGGTGTCTAACTATGTTCATATGAAGTGAATCACACATACTAGAGATGTGTGTACAGTACTCAGTTGCTTACTGATTGCCTATCTAAGGGATGAATTTATGTAATGACCCATCGCTTCGTCAAACCATCGAAAGTCTACAATAATGCTATAGATAAGCTCGCCCCTTATGCTATCATGGGACAGAATATACGGTGAAAAATGGATATCCTAGTTGCACCTCTACGTACCCCTTTGGGGATGTGGGTGTGATATTTGTGTAAATATTCAAGAATCGTGTTCGGTACATTGCAATAGGCTTGCCTTGGAGTATTAAGAATCTCAGAGCCAAATTATTTCTATCTATAATTATTTTAATGATATATAAATACTATGGATGATGATTATTTATGTTTATGCGAATGTTTTCGAAATAAAAATACTTTTTGCATTTTATTTCAGTTTTTTTGTATTTTACTTCGATTTTATTTATACTACAGATGAGAAAAGAGCGATTTTAAGCGTATTTTGTAATGGTACTCTATATATCTGTTGAAGTGTACTGTATACGTTTTAAACTTTGTATATTCCTGAAAAGGGAAGAAGGGGTAATGTTAAATATCGCATGTTTATGAAAAAAATTATTAATAGGTTACATATTCAGAGGCACACGTGTTGAGATAAGGTAAAGGTGCCGTAAAAGGAAATGACATAGTTAAAACATCATAAACTCGTTGATATAGTTTACAATCTTGTATTCTCATAATTATTCCATTCCCAGATATGTGTCTAGTGGAATGTAGAGCCATATCGTAAATATTTATAAACTCAGAATTATACCAATATAACACGGTTAATAAAACATAAAATAGCGTATCATTTATGTCGTATCAGTACTGAGCAGTTATAGGTAAAAGTCGCGCGTATCTGAGAAATCACGATGTTGACACGGAGCGCGCACTGCAACTCGGTATGCGAACCGCGTTGATGTCTTTTGTATGCCGCCTTTAGCGTGCCATGTTGCCTCTTTGTATACCGCTATCTTATCTTTTATCTTACATGAGCGTCACATTATTGCTTTTATAAAACGGATATCTCACTCATTTGTAAACCATAAGTATCTTTCACTTCGCGAGTCAATGCTTGAGGAATAAAATGTAGGACGGGTTAATTGATGTGTAGCTCGTAGATAAATTTCAAAAATTAGACGTAGCTTATTGGATATTCATATTTTTTTATAAATCACGAAGAAAATCATAATGTCACACTGACACACTTCGGTGTGAAGTGAAAAGCGATGATTTTCGCCGTCGCAAATTGTCGAAACACGTTATTGTATCAATTGGTAACGCATTTCTGAATTATCACACTGAAACCAAAACATAACCCAAATTCCGGAGCATACGGCCTAATTTAGGCCTCAAAACTCACCTTAACTGTAGTCGATGAGTTAATTCCACCCCAGTCACAAGTCCACACAGCACATATAAAAATTAGAACAACGAATTTGGGTTGCGCCACGCACGTGTCGACGGCGGCGTGTCGATGTGAGCGCGACGTGTGGTCGGAGCGAGGGCCGCGGGAGACTGGCGCGCCGCCGCGTCTGGCTGGCACCTGCCGCCCGGCCCCCGCGCTTAGTGACAGGTGGAAAGCTGTATCGATATCGATAAACTTCAGTTTACCGTGTGGGCGTTTCGATTTTCAATTTCTATCGAGCAGCAGGCGTCACGACAGGAGGTTAGACGTTGAGTACCAGACGCACCCGACGTGTAATTGCAAACTCATTTATCTTCCCTTTCAAATGTTTGTAATCTGATAAACAAAGTTACATTGATTTACAACAGTAAGAATGGCTCGTGCCCACATTCCTTGTTACAGATGTTATCGAATGATTAATCGACATGAGCTACAATTAAATGAACATTGAACTTGCTACATTACGCTCAATTAGCGTATGTCATTATAACAGTACTATTGTAGCCAATCATACCCACTATGAATAATAACCAGGTTTGTCTACTTAGCATGTGTAATGGCTTTGCAATGTATGGTAAAATCAGATAGAGCGACTAACTTATGAATGATTTTTCGTGTAAATTTGTGTTTCAACTCATTCTCCAATTTTTAATGGTCCTTGATATTATCTTTCTTTGGACAGATTAGTAATTAAAAATAATTCAAAAATAATATGGAGATCCCATTACGCATGAGTTTTTATGTTTCCATCTCTCACAACAGGTTTAGACGTTACAGACAACTGATATATAAATAAATGTCCTATCAAGTTCTTCGCGTAACGTCTAACCTCATCTTAGAGACTTTTCAGACCTATAACTGCAACCCAGCGTAAAACATAAGACTAGTTTAGCTAGTTACAACTTAGAATTTAACACTTTCAGGAATAACGTAACAAAATGTCAACACATGAATATCATCGATAATGCAAAATCGCATCCCTAGAAACGTAGTCAACGTACACTGACTGATCAAATTAATTACCGCCTCATCTCGACACTCAGCCACGCTCTCGATCAAAAATTCGTTCTGTCCCACTCACACGTGACATATTGCGAATCTTTCTGTCCCCTTCCGTTAAAAAAATACTAAGACGGCAACGCGTGCCAAATGTGAAAACGGGATGGTTTCACCTGTTGTGAATGAGTTAGATCAAAGATAAGCACCTATGTGACATAAAACATTAAATGGTATTTTTTTTTAAAGTTGAAATTATATTTCCATGTTTCAATGATATGAACTGAAAAGTTACTTTGGATAAGCAAGAATTATAGAAAATATATAATTTTTGCATCGCACTCTGGAATATGAAATAAAGAAAAACTGAAGAATATTTTCAAAATTAAAATTGTAATATTGTAATTGATATACAATATACGAATTGAGTATAAACCTAGTTCACAACCTATCTCAGCTATAAACAAAAAATCGTATCACTACCAACCAATTCCACCAACAATATTATCATAAATTAGTTTCCACTAAATATATTAATGAAAATAACTTTTAGCAACACCTACTCAGATATTCTATACTCAGGCAAACGAAAGGTCGGACGCCCGCCTACAAGGTGGACGGACGACCTGGCTAAGGTCGCAGGAAGTCGCTGGATGCAGGCCGCTTCCAACAGGTCGACGTGGAGATCCTTGGGGGAGGCCTATGTTCAGCAGTGGACTTCCTGTGGCTGAGATGATGATGATGACTCAGATATTAATACCAGGGAATAGAACAAAATACGCTGAAGCATTGAACACCAGATTCTTAATAACTTAATCAGAAGTACCAAGTTATACAAGGTAAGCTCCCACACTCGTAAACACAAATTTCCCTTAAATCTTCAGACATGATGGCTAAAATCCGTTTAAATAAAGGTGTATTGTTCATGAATCCTAAATAGAATCCTAATTATATTGAGATTTTAATCTGTGTACTATCTGCGAAAACTTTTTGTACTACACTGAAAGCGGATCACCGATTTGCACCGACCTATTGTAGCTATTGGTAGCTGATGATCGTTCCGCCAATCCAGTTGAACTTTTATTTTATATTTGCCGGTTTTTCTCCAACCTTGTTGAGTTTTACCAAAGTCTACTGAATCTCTCCAAGCCGATTTGCGGCCACGGCGACCTACATTGACGGAGATCAGCCAGGTACGCAGGAGATATTACAGTGTACAAATTTATACGCAATACACGGGTGCACTTTCTGTTCCTTCACTCTCATAATCCGACATGACCGGAGGGAGATCAGTCCTAGTACTAACGGTTTCCGGGACTATTACACCGCTAACTTCATGACTTCGGGCTGCGACTGAGTAATTTTCAAGATGGGAAAACTCAGTCACAATTTTTGTCCGGACCCGGAATTTGAACCCAGGACCTCAGCGCACCTCAGTAGTCATATTCGTACCGCGCACGCATTACAACCACGCCACCGAGGCAGTCAAAAGGAGACCCTTTTAGACACTAGAAAAATAAAATTTAGTTCGCATTTAATGCAATAAAGAGTTTTTAAGTTCGATTTCTGTTTTATCTACTTTCGCTAAGTTGTGTGGGAATGCTAATGTATTTTTTTTAAACGGCATTTAAAACATTAGTCTTATAACTAATCGAGCAGCATATTGGCAACCGGACGCACTCACGAAAGCGCTTATAATTCAGGTTTGAAAAGACAAAAATGCTATAAATATACTTTAAGGGCGCCTTTCTAATAAATATCGCTATTGAGTTCGTTTAATAATCATATAGAAAGGGCAAAGCAGTAAGCCAAAATACACATCACAAGACTGATGGAGAACATTTTTATTTTAAATTAAATGACGAGAAGAGCATTTTCACTCGTCTGATGATAGACTGATACTGAACTGAGAGATAATAGATAGATGATGATACAGACCTTTGAATTGCAAAATACTACGAGGCTCTCCACTGCGATCACTGCGCGCTCGGCACCCTAAGACAGTAGATGTTAAACCTCATGATGCTCAGTAATTACGCTGGCTACAATGTCCTACATATTACAGAGAACATTGAATTGCAAATCCCTGCATGGCATTGCACTATAATGCTCTAAAGTGGGACAAAAACGTGCTTGCATTCAGTTTTGTAGACTGCCATGACTGAATACCGGCACCATGTGAGCTTGCCCTACATGACATAAGCAAGTAACATCCTGTAACTCCCCAGAAACACAAATTATTGACTTAAATAATTCTAAGATTTCATTCAGTATGCGCCACTGACTGTATTTTGCGATTATTATGACGGTTGCAGTCCCAGAACTCAGTTTCTTTAGCTTAGCTATTTAGCACATAGTAAATAGCTAAATTACATAGACTGTGGTGCACACAACTATAAAAAATATCTCAGCAATCCAAACTGAGCCAAATTAGCCTAGCTTTTGATCTAACACTGCAATTAGTGTAACATCTAAAATCAATATGGTGACTTAAGTGTCAAACCGCCTAAATAACAAAGTGCGTTTTTCCTGCCATCAACATTGCTATTATAGCAGTAAGGTAGTTTCTTATTTTATACATAAAATACATAAAATGTTTTATTCATCACATAGGCGAACATAGTTGCACTTATGATAAGTCAAGGTACATGAGATTATTTAATTATTACTTAATTAAATTAGCTTATACAAAACAAGGACAATTTATATTGAAAATAAAATAAATTAAAAATATAGTAAACAAAGAAGCCAGCTCGGGCTGGCAGGGAAGATGAAATAAAATGATGTATATATGTATTTTTAAATAAACAATAAGAGAGAAACGCATCGCGATCCTCACCGGTGAGGACAATAAAAGCCCTAACCTAGCTAACCTACCTTTTACACACATACCCACTCACGCTTTTTTTCCGAAGGGGTAGGCAGAGATGCAACTGGTGCACCCACTTTCCGCCGTGTCTATTCCGTCCCATGACGTGATAGGGACGTGCCTATCGCCATATCGGGTACAAAACCCAATATCACTTTGACTGTCCCGGGGAGCGAACCCAAGACCTCGGCAGCAGTCGTATCGTAATACAACTACGCCACCGAAGCAGTCTCCATTATTGCTCCATTATTATATTATGCATTATTTAAAACAAAACAGCAGTCAATAATACTAAATGAACACAAAAAAATCTGTGACAGTTGTTGCTTCTTATTATAAAAATACATAACAAAATAGGTAATATATTTTTCAAAATAAAAAGACCAAAATATTGTAATAAAAATAGTTTACTTAAAATTATATAGTGTATAAAATAATATGAGTCTTCATGAGTTTTCTGTCTCCTTATATCTGAAAAAAGAATGATTAACCATAAATATTAAAACAGTTGCAGTGAATTAGCAATGGCATTAATACCCCTTGCTTGCAAACTTTTTTAGTATTTTTTTTTTTCACTCTTTCAAACATGGCTGGCCATCTACCTGATGTCTACATCTTAGGAAGATCAACTCACATTCGTTAATTTGTTTAAGAAAAACTATTGTGTTATATATTTTATTTATCAACTATAAGCTTTTGTGATATTTAATATATTAATTAAATAAACAGGTATTTGAACCCAAGTGCCCCAGGTTTAGTCTACCATAACATCAAGAATACTATATCAGGTTTTCCTCCATACTTACTTGCAACTTATACAAGTATAGAAAACAGTCTGGCCTTCATCAGCTGATCTCAACTGCAGTGTCGCATATGACATCTTATCATTACCGCATTTGGGACATCTCCTTTCAACCACTGGCCCTTCAGGACCATCTGTGTTCAGTGTGGCTTCATTTGTAACTGATACTGTGTTGAAGTTAATTGTGTAATGAAACTTCAGGTCACTGAAATCTGAAAGTGTAGATTTTTATGTATAAAATGGAGGTTGATAAAAGCAGTGATAGGCTAGTTGGAAGTGGAGTGGCCTGTGGAGACAAATGTATGCAGGTTTAGAATCCAGTAACAAGGGCCTGTTAATTTCCAAGTTATGTGAGTATTCTTTGTGAATTATAGCTTGAGTTATTTAAAAAAGGGCAAATAATTGATCTCTTATAGGGCATTTACCCTATAAGAGATCCAATTAAATTCAATGTTAACTATTTTTTAAAAATGGACCCCTGTTGTATGATCATTGAAAACTTCACGTGAAGTACCCTTTACCCTATTTTTTAAAGAAATGGCACATAGATAAATAAAAATAATGTAACAATAACCCTCAGATAAATCTTTTAACTTATGTATATGATATAATACTTAAATAGAAATAACTATAAATGGTATAGTAAAATAGACAATACCTCAACTGTCCCACAATAAGAAAATAATATAGATATAAGTAGCATGACATAAAAATAATTGATACAACTAATGGTATAAATAAAAAATAACTATAATTTTTTTAATAACTTTTAAAAATGTTGGATACCATTGAAACCGTAAAGAATGCTGCACATTCAATTGATGTATTTAATATCATTGTTTATGTCATGTTTTAATAAAAAAGCAGATTTTTATATTTTTTCCAAATACAAAATATACTCACTCTCTGCATCGTAATAAGTTTTGCATGTGTAACATTTGACGGAGCCAAACTCTTGTAGTAAAGGTAATATGGAACCACATCGCGGACAGAACGCTGTGGTACTGGAAAACGGGCTTTTATCACTTGCCATGATCTGGAAATTATAGTATTGAGGTTAAGTACTAAAATGTTGCTCTGACTTTATTATTTACATTCCAATTTCAATATGTTAAACTTACCGATAAAAAAAATTATTGAATAATGTAATGAGCAGTTTCTACGAAATATAAGGATATTAGTTTCTAAATAAAATTCAAAAATAAATCCATAACATGTTTTGATGTATGTTGTCAAAGTCAAATTGACGTATGCAGTTTCACTTCGTCAAGGAACTGTGCGATATTGTTTATAAAAGCATGAGGTATAAAACTAAATAAATATTTCCTATTTTCTATAATCAATTAATCAAATTATGCCCTATTAATTAATAAGGGTGCATTGATAGATAGATCTAATTATATAATTATTTCTATTTGGTACAGATATATACTGAAAATTTTATCTTTTGTTTAATTACCTCACTATTATCAGTAACAAAGATACCCTATCTATTTTATGCTATTTTGTAAATGCGCAACAGAGATAGACTGTACACAATTAATGCTAAATCGTATTTTGTTGGTAACTGGACTAAAGGAAATATATTATGTTACAGGATACAGATAACACATTTTTAATTGTCAAATATTGTTTGGTTTGTGGTGTTTGGTATTTTTACCGAGTTGTGAATTCTAATTTTCACACTTAAGTACGCCGTAACAATCGGTGATTGAGATTATTCCGCAAATTAGTAACTACGAAACAATGGATGAATCAATAGAGTCGCTGTCGCAGCCCGATCTTTCATTTCCACAAGCCACCCAAAGCGTCCAACCCATGGAAACAAATCAAACTGAAGTACCCATCCAGCCAGGTACAGGCGGACCTCAGGGCGGCAAGCCCGAAGAGTTCTCAGTGGAAAAAGTACTTGACCGGCGCGTGAAGAACGGCAAAGTTGAATACTTGCTGAAATGGAAAGGCTATTCCAAGTAAGTTATTTTTATCTTATTTATATATACATATTCTATGTCGTTTTACTATATTTTTCCTCCACGATAACATACTGCTGTGTTGACTTCCAATTTAAGGAAATAAATCTTAAAACTACAGTAAAGTATGCAGGTTGCATATTATCATTATTCAGGGGGATAATTATTAATTACATCTATACCTATAGCTTCTTTTCTAAGATTATTGCTGCATTCAGTGATAAAGGCAAATATATTTATATTATTATTGTTTGTTTATGGGCAGGCAGTTTATTTAACTGATATGCCTGTATTTTGCAATTCTTGAGTCCAGTTTCAGTTCCCTGAAAAATATTTGTCAAATTTGTTCTTAAACCCTTATTGTTGTTTGTTAGAATAAACTTAACCTTATTCTATATATAAATGCTACAGTTCCTATAATTTATATTTTAGTGAGGACAACACATGGGAGCCAGAGGATAATCTCGACTGTCCAGAACTGATATCTGCTTATGAAGAGGTTCGTCTTAAGAAGGAGCATGAGGCTGCCCCACCAGTGCCAGATGTAACTGAAGAAAGCCTCAGTTCAAGGAAGCGGTCACGTAGGGGAGGAAAGAAAAAAATTGAAGTAATTGTCATATTTAAAGTTAGAATTAGTCATAAGGTTGTTAAGAATGATTTAATATGATCTAAAATGTATTATTGACTAGCTGACCCGAGAGACGTTGTCCCGTCTTTAATAATTATTAATTTGCAGCATGCATTCTTTCAATTACTGACAGTTATTTCAAACAATTGAGAGTTATATAAAATTAATATTTTCGTTTTCTTATATTTTTTAATTTTCTCCTGACAATCACAAACAAAAAAAAAATTGTGAAATTGGCCCAGCCGGCCAGCCGGTTCACGCGTGTTGGCGTGACCAAGAGAAATAGGAATTCATTTTTTTATATACCTAGTCTTGCCATAAATATTGTAATAAAGAAAAAAGAAAATTGTTAACTGCAAATAACATTTATTACTTTTACAGTGTGTCAGTTTAATACATAAATATAAAACAATTAAAAATATAAAAAGCTTATTCGAAGTGGTCTCCATTGGCTGCAATACAGTCCTTTAAACGATGAGGCCAGTTATCAATAGAAGCACGCACTCTTTCCATGGGAAAATTCTTCACTGCCAATCGTATAGATTGTTTTAGGGACTCCAAATTATCATGGCGTTTAGAGCAAGCTGTACTCTCTAAAACTGACCACAAATCATAATCCAGCGGATTAAGATCGGGACTAGACGACGGCCAGTCTTCAGCTCTGATGAAGTCCGAAACGTTCGATTCCAACCAAGACTGCGTGGACCGAGCTTTATGACCCGGCGCCGAGTCTTGCTGGAAGGACCATACTTGGTTATTGAACATGGTGATGTTAAGGGGCTTAACTACCTTCTCAAGAATGGTATCTTGATACACTTGTGCCGATGTTTTGATACCTTTTTCACAAAAATATGGCTCAGTCACTCCTTCATAGCTAACACCCCACCAAACCATCACTGAAGTCGGATAATGTCCACGTTGCACTCTGTCGACTAATTGGGAAGCTTCCTTAGAGCTTTGAGCATAAATACGGTCATTTTGTTTGTTAAAATGTTGCTCAATTGTAAAAATTTTCTCATCCGTAAACAAAATTTTTCTGTGACCTCCCTTTGCGTACCGCTTCAGTAGTTGTTTCGATTTTACCACCCTATTCTTCTTTAAATTATCAGTTAAGAAATGGCCAGTGCGTCTCTTATAGGCTGCAAGTCCTAAGTCATCTTTTAAAATACGCGACATGGTTCTAGGTGCTATCTTCATTTCCCGAGATAAAATCTTTTGCTTTCGGACAGGATTTCTTCGAATTCTTTCCCTTACTGCTTTGACCACCTTTTTCGTACGAACACTACGTGGACGGCCAGATCTTTTTCTGTCACAAACAGAGGAGGTCTCATTGTACCTATTAATAGCCCGGTACACAAACATTTTACTAATACCAAGTGTATGGAGAGTTTTAAAAATTGCATTTGGCTCCATACCTACTTTGTGTAATGCTATCACAGCGATTCGGTTCTCTTTATCACCCCACACCATTTTAATATCGCAAAATATTTTACAATGTATTGGCGCCAAAATGAGAAAACACAATGAACAATCGTATAAAAATGACAGATTCGAAATTCAAATGTAATATTTTTTTATAATTAAGTGTAACAGTATTTATGGCCAGACTAAGTATAGATACATAATTGACTGCTTCAGCGGCATAGTTGTATAATAGTATGACTGCAGTGCTGATATCTCCAATTCACACACCGGGTTAGCAAAGTGATACTGGGTTTTATAATAGTATACCAGGTACAGTATCGGCCCGAAGTTTAGAATTTGTGCCCAATATGGCGATAGTCTCGCCTCTTATTATATCATGGGACAGATACCTACCCCTTCAGGGATAAAAGGTGTGAATGCATGTGTACAGCATAGACTATACTTAATATTAATACTCTGTAGCTCTTAAATAAATAATGTCATTACTATTCTTTTCCAGGAAATAGAGAAGCCCAGAGGCCTTTCACGTGGCCTCCAACCTGAAAAAATTTTAGCTGGTCAACTGTTTCATGGAACACTCTACTTCCTAGTTAAATGGTGAGTTTATTGTCAATTTTGAAGATATTATGAAAACTGTAAAATTTCAATGATTTCAAAGGAATCAACTGACCTGCAGAAAATTTTTTTTGAGCATCCTAAATTTAGGTGTCATTGTAATTCCATTGTTTATAGTCTGTTTGATTTTATTAGAACAAGTCTGACTACTTTCCATGTTAATGGTTGTGTCAAAACAATATCATTTGTATTGTTCTTTATTTGTTTTACATTATAAATGATATAAATTTCCCACAATACTTCATATCTAATGGTGTTTTACAGGGAAGGTTGTCTGGAACTTGATGTAGTTCCGGGACACGATTTAAGTGAAGCATATCCCGACTTCGTGATCAGCTACTATGAGCGTTGTGCACCATTCAGTGTGAGGCATAAAGTTGGAAAAGTTCCACGAACTGCCCCAGAGGTGATAAAAACTGTAGTATAATATTTTAGTTTTCTATTTAGCAAGTAGGTTTATTTATAATTTCCTTTAAATGTTCTAATTTATTTTGTCACTGTTTCTTCTTTTAACTTTTTATTAATATGAGTATGCTATCACTTGAGGGTTACCTTAATGAACATAAAATAAAGTCTATTTTTGTTAAGCAATTTTGGACTGCCCAGACATTCCATGAGATAAAAATTGCAAATTAAAATTTGTTCCTGAAAATATTTTAAAAACTATCCTTTTTTATGTGTTCAAATAATAACTTACGCTTGCTAGTATTACAATTAGAGTTTGTAAAAGAGTTTAGATGTGAGAAGTAAACAAAAAACTTCTGAAGAGATTTGTTTAACATTTTTATTAAAGTTTGCTTTTATTAACACGAAATACCTTATTTCAATAATGTTTTAGACTCAGAAACCCCTTTAGTACACATTGTGAAGCCCCAATAGAACAAACTATGTAATTGGTATTTTATTTTTTTTTAAATATGTAATTTTTTTTTGCAGCTTCCAATGGAAAGTACATCACAATCCTCGGTAACGCCAATGGAGGTGATGGAGGGAACATCTAGTACAAGTGAACCTCAACCAGGTAATGTAATATTAATTGTTATGTACAGGGTGTTTTTTAGTAGGAGTATCCATATTTCTTTTTGTTACATTTCAAATATAAGATTATTTTGACATTGCGGTTATAAAATAAATCGTAATAATATTATGCTCACCCATGTTTATCAAATAGGCTCAGTAAATATCTCATTTATCTTTCCTGATGTTGAAAATTAGTTTGGATATGTCATGTATGTAAGTGTATTTCTGATTGAAAGTGTAATGTGTCTGCTGTGACGAATTCTTTTAGAGTGATATTAGCTTAAGATGCGTAAGATAAAATTAATTTTTATTGATATTTCGTTTGTTCAAAACTTACACTTTTTCATTTTACACCTATGGTTCGAATAATTGTAATGTTTTTGTCAAGAAGATAAGTATGGGGTTTCATTTAATAACATAATCTCAAAACGACCCTGTATAAGAGTCATCTTACTAGAAAGAAGTAATTGTTAATTGAATGTTTTCCAACCTGCTCTTTCTCTCAACATTGTCTCAGTTCTGAGTGGAGTTGCGTCAATTTATGGTCAGCACTTATGAACTAAAAAATCTTACCTAGTTTAAAAATTCCGTACTGTCCATTTTAAAAATTCTATGTTTATTTCTAGACGAAGCTCCTAAGGTGCCGGCGCCCGAGGCAATGGCCGAGCAGGATTCACAGCCCATAGAGGTGCCGGTCAACTGATTCTCGTTTTACAACGCAAGCAGCAGCGAGTATTGACCACAGACAATTATGAATTGTCCATGCCGTCTTTATCTGCTAAAAATTTTAGTCATAAGTTTAATTACTGTCGAGCTTGTGTAAGTAGGGTAGCTACTGTAAAGGTAGGAAAGGTACTATTTTTACAAGTATTTGTTAACTTTGGTATATTTTTGTAGTCATAGGTAATTTAAAATCTAGGCTTCGCTGTGGTTAGTATAAAATTTACCTTAAATTGTAAGGACAAAATATGTAGATTTATATGTGCAAATATGAGGTAAACGCGTATTCCATTTTATGTTTTTTGTTGGATCACTCTCGGTTGATTTCCAGAAACGTTTACAATCGCTACCTTTGGACCTCAGATGGGCCAATCAAAAAAAAGCTTTGAGTACAGTTGATTTATTTTTGTTGATATATTTTTGGGATTGATTCGAAGTTCGGGTTCGAAGGATCGTTTATCAATAAACAGGTGATGATACTTAAGGTTTGTTTTACAACTTGAAGTAAATTTTATTTGACCGTTAGGCGCCATAAACGGACAGTTTGAGTTATCAAAGAAACTCAATTATACTTTATTTTACAATGTAAGTCCCTTGCTTATGCAAGTTCAACAGTATGTATAAGATTTAAAGCACTGTGTATTTACTTGACTTGTGAGCTGAGGACGTAATACATTGCGTGATATATGTGAAGATTTTCTATTGAATTTATAGCTATGTTTAGAAGTTTAGAAATGTCTTGTATCAACTTGAAATATAGATTGTATGCAAATTTTGCACACATACCGCCATTTTCAATAAATGATCCCAATCGCCTTTTCGATCTATGTCAAAAATGGACGAATCAAAGGTTTTTTTTATATTTACAAATAAGTTATTTTGATTCGTTCATTCTCGGAATCGAATTGAAGATTGAGATTGGGATCGTTTATTAAAAACGGTTGTTATTCGTAGTTATAAGTGGGATATTTGTGAGAAATAGTTTTTAAGTAAATGTTTATATTAAAAAGTATAGTTTTAGTTCCTGAGAACATCGAAAGTTTGTTTTTAACACGTCACATCGCTGCTTTATTATTTCACTTGCATCATTTTATAGCATATTATTAAATAGGAAATAAGCAAGAAATTTACAGTTTTCTTAAACACATTAAACACCTATTATCATACTCTATTAAAACTGGATAGACCAGTCACAATGACATACAATTAAATATGTATACTTCAATAAAAACACTTTTTCAATACATAACATTATTTTATTCGTAAATAATCTTATAATAATCCCTGTAATAGCAGTTATAACAAGAGTATTAAATCTAAAGCTAACTAAAATAAGTTTAAATACTTTGGCATGTCATCGGTTGGATTAGAATCTGAAATGCATGATAATGTTTAACTTTGGTTAACGGCACAGTTTCAGCTAACGCGTAAATGTTTAAAATTCATTATAACGTAATCGCCTGTATGAATATTTAAACTTTGACGCGTCCATTACTGGAGAAACTACTTTTAGTGTTGCCATTAATCAAAATTAAAAATTATTGCATGCTATTTCGTCGCGTCGTATTATTTAAAGTTTGTTAAGGAAGGGCGCGATGGAAGCGAAGTCTTCGCACTCGGGGATGAGTTTGCCCTTGAACTTGATGCACGACTCAGCGCAAAGTGGTCCTTCGAACCACGCTCCGAGCATCTTCTTGCATTGCGCACAGTTCTCGATGCAGATTTCCATTGGGTCGTAACCGGTGGCTGTAACAATATAGTATGGGTGAGCTGATGCTATCCCAAAATAAGGATTAAGATTCCCTACTTTGAGATATAAAATTAAATAAAATTTTATTTTGAATGTGTGTGAAGTCTGCCTATCCGAACTATACAAATATTTAAGAACAATGTCTACAAATAAAGTTTTAGATCTTTATGAAAATGTAACTCAATACAAAAATATTTATTATTAAATAGTGTTGATTGCGAATTAATTTTTTGTGTACTTTAGAAGATGCACGGAATCAACAATTTTAGTGGCATTTTTATTCAGTACAAATTAATAAATTTCGAATAGATAGCTTTTGGAAATACGGTTATCGCGCCGCGCCGTTTTGCCGGGATGGGCACCTTAAGATAAAATAGCCAAGTTATTGTTATAAACAAAATATAATCAAGGCAGCAGTACATAATTGAAGCTCCGATTTTATTTTTAAACGATAATCTAGACACGATTTCACTAATGAATTCATTGTGAATCATAAAGGAGTTTTTAAGCCACGCCTGAACCAGAAATAAAAGTGATTAAAACTATCCTTCAAGGAAACGAAATATTTTACTTTTTCGCACCAATGAATCATTCTCCGAATCATAGTAGGTACTTAATGTCCATTTCCGTACGTAATAAAAAATTTAATGGACATAATTATTATTTTGACGTAAAGTCTGGTTTCCGATAGTCTATCTCGGTATGCTCGGCAGCTTTGTCTGTTTCTGCAATTATGCAACAATGAATCGAAGTGAATGCAATTACCTTAGCTCTTTTCTTAGCTTTAAAGAATTTTATACCCTTCCCATTTTATCTTGGATTAAAAAATGTATTACAGAGAATATCTAATTTTAAATATTTAGAAAAGTTTTTTCAAAAACAAATTGTGATGGATTAAATGGATTTAAAATGCCCCTTGTGGTGTACCAATCGACATGCTATTAAAATAGAAAGCCTGTGATTGATCGCAATGAGACGAAATATTTTGAGATTGGGTATCGAGACCAATTTTCTTTTATTGCATTGAATGACGAGACGAGCTTGTTCTTCGCTTGTTGGTAAGCGGTACGACCGCCCATTAACAGTAGAAACACCATCCAACATCTAGAATTACAAAATATTGTTTGGTAATCCACTGCAATCGCCATCTCGAGATATGAGATGTTAAGTCTTATTACGTCCAGTAGTTACACTGGCTACAAACCGGAACACATCAGTGACTACACACTGTTGCTTGGCGGCAGAAATACACATTGCGGTGGTACCCACCCAGACGAACTTTCAAATATGAGAGCCCTACCACCAGTATATTTCATCTAATTAAATAGTTATTTATTCATAAATACAATTAACAGCATCGCAAACTTCCAACCTTAATGGACATTCAACTCAAGAAAAAAACACGTGGAAGCGTATATAAATAGACAATGTCCATAAAAGGCTGTCTATTGGAGCGCAAACTATCGGGTCAAGTGCAGGCTAAGACATTGCGTAATGCATGCGGCGAAAGTGAGCCGGCCAAAGCGCGGATTGGGGTCATTGCCTCGGAGGCTCTCGGCTTCGGTAACATCGTATTAGCGAGCTCACGGTTAAGTTCGCGAATAAGGACAGTTTTCGGGTGCATTTACTTGGGAAACTTGTGTCCATAATCGAAAGTAAATGTTCTCAATTTGCTGGAGGTATTGAATAGGTTTTGATTGTGTGCGATATTGAAAATGAAATAAGAGACGAGCCTGTCACATTATCCAGTATTAAAAGCCTAGACAAAATTGGAAATTTAAACACTTATTAAAACATAATATCAAATTCAAATTTTCATTACAAGTTCGATGCCATTAAAATTTAAATGTTAACTGCCAAACAATTCTAGAATCATGACTAGTACGAGTATGATGTAGATATCTGATGTTGTATGACGCTATAGTACAAGGAATCGAACTTTGCACACAAATCAGCCTAGTCTTTGTCGAACCTTTTGTCTCTGTCACGGCCGGTAACCAAGTTTATCCTCAAATAGCGCGTGTTCAGATTCCTAAACATTTAATTTAGTTCATTCACACAGACAACTTTTGCAATCGTGGTTTTTTTCATGACTTATAAAAATCTACGTAGAGTTCAGATTGAAAACTATCAACAAGAAGTATCACATTTATTAACCCATCTAATTAATTAATACCTATTCCAAAAAAACATCTCAGAAAAAAACCAAATTAGTTCTGATTTGTTTTTTGATTCAGATATTTTTCAATATCACTAAGTCATCACTCTCAGATTTATTTATTTATTTAAGGACCTCCAACGACGGTTACACGGCATATAATAAATACAATGTCGTAGCATTTGTACATTTCATTTCAAGTATTCCTAACTAATCACCCGGTGCAAACTAAGCCACTCTGCTAAAAGCCCAAATGGTAAATATTGTTTGGATAAAGTTCGTTAACGCTCGCGTGCCGCGGTATTCAGCTGAATGGCAACCGACACGTGCATCAATTCAGAGCATGCCAGTATCCCGAAGCCATGCCCGCAAATGCCGTCCGAAATTGCCAGAGGCGTTATACCCTACATACCTTTGAGAGTGTTATTAGCGCGACAATGCGCTTCGTAAAAGAAAAAGTTAGTAGGTTGTCGATGAGGCAGGGAGGCTCAGTGAGCGATGACTTAATATTGTCTTTTTTAATTCACTAAAGGTTTTTAATTTTAGAACATGTTTTAATTGTATACGAAAATTAATACTTTAGTATACTGTTGAAGATGTGAATAACGTAATTACTAACGAATATTTAGAACCTCCTTACGAGAAATGAATTGCTAAGTAAACGAAGCCTATCAATCAATAATCAAATGTTTTATAGATATATCTACACAAATCAAAATAGATTTTATTTACTAAAATAAGAGAAATGTGTTATATCAATTTGACTTGACAAAAGTTTTTCCGATAATCAAATACTGACATCAAAGATAAAATACAATACCGTTTTAACTTACATCTCCAGCTATCGTTATTCCGCTTTCGAACGTTAAAGAGGATAAAATCCGTACAGCTACGTCACAGAACCCCATGAGGATGCCAAATGTTGACGACAAATATTGACAGTGTGATTCCTACCTCACAGTAGAAATAAATAGAAACTTTTTCACATTTCAATATCGATTCGATTTATTGCTTGTTTGTTTTTCCGCGACTTGAAAGGTAGAGTGAATTTGAGCAAAGGGTAAAGACTCAGAGATTATTTCTTTTTATAGACGTACATAAAGAGTTTTCAAGTTATATAAAACTTGAAGGGTAAGAAATAAAATTCAAGATTTAGATCACGGCTTTAGTGTTAGAATGGAAACAAGAAAACTGGTATTCTGAGATTTCTCAATATAATATGAAGTGGTAAAACGAATTAAAATTCGTAACATTCTAATGTAGTCAAGTAAACGGCTAGAAGTAAAAACTCTCATCCGAAAGTAGGCTATAGGCGTAAATTGATAGATAACAGATTCGGCTTGTAATAATAATCAAAACACTTATCACAAACGGTATTGATATTTAATGTAATATAAGTGTTTTTGTAAAAGTATTTGGCGTTATTTCACTCATAAACTGATTATAAGTTATTCTAAATATAACAATGTTTATTCTGAAAGACCTAACCAACTAACAAGACCAAAAACATTTCCTGCTGCAATAAACGTACGTGAATATATTTGTGCAAGTGAAGCACGTGCAGATCGTTAAAGCTGCCAATGACTAACTTGCGAGATTTTTGCACAACACCACGGTTGCCGCATAGCAGACCTGTGCTAACAATTCTTAGAATTAAACAAGGATACTTTTCTAAAATATGAGAAATTTGAAATAAATATATTTAAACTCACTCTATGTAGTAGACCAGAATAGATACAGAATTTCAAAACAATCAGAATTTATTATCTAGATGTTTGTGCTGATTGACATATTTCGAAATTATCAGCTGTTGCTTACATTGAATTAACTCTAGGATATGATGCATTAATGGTTTTTTATAGAATTCAAACCCTACAGATACTTAGTCTGACTAATATAGGTAGGTACATATTATTAGAAACTGAAATATTTTGAATACTCACCAATGGCAGGATTGCACTCAACGTAGCCGAAGTTGGCCAGGAAAGCGATCATGGCGAACATGAAGAAAGCTACTGTGACTTTGCCGGCCATTGTTTTAAAGTCTGAAATATATAAAACATCTTACAAATACGGTTATCAAAAGCGGCAAACCGAATACTAATAGAATATATCTAAAACCTAACTTCTTATTGCCATGGGAATTATGCTTTAAATTATCATTAAATCACCAAGTTTTATGTATAAACTTAAATATAAATAAACAAATTTTTACTTACCACAGTCAATAAATCTAAGCACCTACATTATTGTGAACGGCAAAACAAAAAATCTAAAAGCACAACACAACACTGTCAAGCGTCACATAAAATTCATTCATAACTTGAATACAGAAATCGAACGTATTTATAACGGAAATTTCGACTTTAGCTCACGACCGTACATAAATATGTAACTTGTAGTATGCTTAAATATGTAACCAGTTGACTATGGTTGCAACGCGAGGTGGGGGTCGGACTATGTGCGTACGCGCAGGGACATCCCAGGAAACGGATCTGTACCTTTGCGAAAGCCCGAAAATTCTAAGTAGGAAGTCCATAACTTCGCGTCGATATTAATGTGGACTGTACTTGTCTATTATTGAATCTATTTTTATATTTGAAAATGAAAAATCAACACCATAATGTGAAAAAGACGGATTTAGGTAATAATAGTATCTTAGACTGATAACACAAAATGGAAAATAGTAAATTTGAGATCAAGGCAAAATGATACCAGTAACCGACATCAGAAGCCATCGGGAGATGCAGCCAAAATCCATTCAAATAATTTCATGTTACGTTCAATTAATCGCAAACACTACCAAACAAGGAAACGAAGCTCCAAAGGCTGCGTTTTGATTTTATCTTCCGCACTTAGACAATTTTCATTTTAGAAACATGGAAATATATATTTTTTACTTTTTATAAATGTATCAAACTCGTTTTAAACGACAAATTGAACAAAGAATCAGATACGACTGACGCCATAGCTGGCACGTTCGCTGCGAACATTATTCCGGTTATTTTAATTAAACTCGTATAAGTAGAAACAGGACGAGATTCATATCTTCCGCATGTCTATATTTTTAGTATGCAAAAATCTATTGACATGCGAAACGAAATTGTTTATGTCAAGGTTTCGTAGATTCCGTATTATGTAATACACAAATTAGTCCAAGGTGGTGAGTGTTAGCAAGGAAAGTATGACTCAGCATCGTTACATCACTGTGTATCTTTAGATCTTACTTTTAAAGTTACTTTACTGTACTAAAAATAAATCTAATGTATTTAGATAACAACTCTTGATATTAATATCACGCGACACTAGATATGTTACTTACAATACGTCAATGGAAAAACGTGACTTCATTCCATTCGTATCACGTGCAAATTGCACAATTAAACTTGTATTTAATCAACCATGCTCACTTATGTAATTTTCTGGTTGGTTTGTTTTCCTTAAAATCAAAAGGAGAAATACAAAGGAAATTTATACGTATCCATAATATTCTTTAGCGTCTTCAGTAAACCGGGTTGCCTTCAGCGGATAGCCCGGGGCGCCTGAATGCTTGTGCGTGGATGATACTTTTAGGGCCATTCTGTTTAACTGTCAATTAAATTATTAAAACTGTCCTAACAAAGGCGTGCGGCATTACGATTTTCCTGTATGGCGTCTTGCACTGTATATTCGGATTAATCTGTAAATTTTTATTTAATTGTTTCATATTTTTTTTGGTACAGGCAATAAGTTCCGATAGATTTTTTTTATTTGTATTGTGTCTACTCGATCGATAGTAAAATAATACTTTTAAGACTGAACTAGATACTCTTGGAATTCCTTGGTGAATATTAATTTGGTGCCTATTTTTCATTTTGTATACATTAACAATGACCCTTGAAATTGTATGACTATTTAAATCTAAATTTTATGACCTTATCTACTCCTGAACTTTATAACTACAAAAACATTTTTATGTTTAATTAACATAAAAAAAATAATGGGAAAATGTGTTACAGCATAGCCCATCATTTAGGACAAAAACCAATTTTACTTCCGCACCCAACGAACAAAAGTCAAATGTAAATAACCTCTAGGCGCGTAGGGCGCACCATGCGATCGGTAGCCAACAACTCTTTCGCTTAGCCCTTTACAAAGAACGCGTTTCTTGCCTTTACAACGAGTAAACTCTTCCCCAACAAGCAATGTATACCGTTCTAGAAAAGTCCCCGCAACGCACCAGGTCGACATTTAGGAAGCGGATCTCGTTATCAGTATGATTTAAATCTTGATAATTGTTAAAACACATTACTTCCTAAACTTCTCAAATACAATGATCCTGCCGGATACAAATTCATGGTTTGATTGATTTTTCTAAAAATTATTGGTTCCGCGTATGAAATCATGATTTATAAAAATGAGTGACTGGTGTTCGGGAGGTAACTTTTCCACGAGTATATATGACAAGTATAATTTATGGAGTGACCGGTGGCGAGTAATTTTGGGTGTAATGATGGTCGCGATCTTTTATGTTTTAAATTTTCCAGTCCTGTTACGAGACGGATGTAAGATGTATTTATTGGGCTTGATATTATGCAGATTTTGGGTAGTAAATATAAATAGCGGATAAAATAAGCAAACAAAAATGCAAAGTACATAACGCCTTTTAAAATATTTTCAATTCAATATCAGTAATATCCAATGCTTGTGTTCCTATTGCATAATTAATTGTTATAG
Organism: Manduca sexta; assembly: GCF_014839805.1. Classification (NCBI taxonomy): domain Eukaryota; kingdom Metazoa; phylum Arthropoda; class Insecta; order Lepidoptera; family Sphingidae; genus Manduca; species Manduca sexta. The sequence continues at coordinate 9,072,724 of NC_051135.1, read as the reverse complement.
AGATCTTAATTTGAAATTTATGGCACTTGTGTCCATAATAATAGAACTTTGGAAAACCCATTTGGACCCAAATATTGGTTTTAAATCACAGGTCGAAGAATATATTACAAAGTTTTGTATGAAACAAGCATTGAACCAGCGTAAACAGACAAATGGACTCAATTTCCCTATACCATGCGAGGATAATATGTTTGGTACAGCAAGAGTGGAAGCTGATACGAACAAACAACTTTATAACTTCATTAACAGTAAAAAAATTACGAAAATGTATATTTTCGATATATCTAGCATTATAAACAAAGAAAGCAAAACTTGGACCAAAAGCATTGGTGAATCCAAAACAACTTGTGCAATAAATTAAGAATGTGTTGAAATAATTGCTCAAACATTTGAATACTTACTCAGTGGAATTGTTTGGATGGATGGTTGCTGAGATGCAATGGTCTTTGGAATGTGCTGATGAACTGTCCAGCAGCCCTTTTATACCAAAACAAAAGCACTTACAGAAACCAACCGTGTCGGGAACAACGGGGAATCTTCCATTATCTGTATGGATCTAGTAATTAGATTTGGAAATTGTCTGGAATTCTTTCGTTTATATTCGTCGTCTAGTAACTCGCAATATATATATCCAGTACGCGTTGGCTTCTTAAAATTTTTTCGTCAAACTAGTAATATGACGGCATTGACCCTTGAAGCATCTGAATTACGCGTGTCACCTTATTATGTAGTGCATAAGGTACCTATAAGGTCATGTTTGCCGGCAAACATTCCGATGCTTCAAGGGTAAAATACAAATTTTCTCGTCAGTTTACGTACTATCTCCTTTATGTAAAACATTCTTTTCTGTAGACTATGACTACCTTAAGACTACAATAAGAAGACAGTTGATATGTCTCATACTTTTCAAATAAATCCACATTTTTTAAACCTAAGTTCAGTTAGGATTAAATTGATAGCAAAATTAGGAATCTGAGATCCTGTATCGAGTAAAAGACAAATCGTTCCAACATTGAAACCATCGATATATATTTTACCAAGAACTTGTACAACATTCAAGAAACGTATGCAGCGGTCGTCGATGTTATTCAGTTTTCGACGATCGGTACCTCGTCGACCATACTCGCGAGGACTAGGTTTTTGTCGGTGCCCTGCGGCCTCTTTGGCTCCAAAGCCTGCCTCATTTCTAAAGCGCGAGTGTCCGTCTCCAGAGACTGGTTTTTGTCGTTCAAATCCATAGTAATTTTTATGGACGCCGCTTCGAGGGCGTTGTACGTTGCTCTGCAAATAATATTTTTCCTCTGTAATTATACTAATTACAAGAACAAATTTAGACAGTACAGTGGTTTGAACTGAAAAATGTTTTCGGTATCACCGGCCTTTGGGATTACGACAAACCGTACTTGGTCTTGAAAAGGATATTTTAAAAAATATTTCCAGAAAAAATATTTATGGGTATTAGTCCTTTAAGCGTGTTAAAGCTCCGTGTTCATTTTAATGTTTTTTTTTCTTTTAATTTGAAAGTTATAAAAATGAATAATATCCTAGTATTAAAATGGTAATAAGCGGCGATAGCCTAGTTGGGTGTGGAACGGTCTGCCAAGACGAATGTCCGCAGGTTCAAATCCCAAGGGCACACACCTCTGACTTTTCTAAAAAAAAAAAATAACTCGTGTGTATTCTTTGTGAATTTATCGTTCGCTTTAACGGTGAAGGAGAACATCGTGAGGAAACCTGCACATCCGAGAAGTTCTCTATAGGAATTTCGAAGGTGTGTGAAGTCTACCAATCCGCACTAGGCCAGCGTGGTGGACTAAGGCCTAATCCCTCTCAGTAGTAGAGGAGGCCCGTGCTCAGCAGTGTCAAGTATATAATACAGGGCTGATATTATTATTATTATTATTAAAATGGTAAGTAATGTCAAAGTTAGTACACGTTCGAGATGAGACGGTATCTTAACGTTTATCAAAGCCACATATTACTCGGTAAATAAACATAAAATGCCACCACACATTTGCACAGCAGACATATTAAAAATGCGTATTAATTCTCCTTCCTTCAACCTTATGAGTTTGTTCGACGTCGTTTTCTCATATTTAACGAAAATAACACAGTGCGTGGGTGTATTTTCATTTTGTCCAATTTCTTTCACCAACAAATCAACGATCTCGAAGCGTAGGCGTGTGATATATCCTTCAGGCGTAGATTAATGAATACTAGCTGTTTGGCCACACCCTTTTCACATAAATCCAACCAAAAATCTATATTCTAATAGGAATTTTAATATACTTCATCCTTTTAGCGATTTGTCAAAATATGTGATTATAATTTATGAAGGTATCTGTATTCAGTATTGGTAGTAAGGTCTAATATATTTCAAGAGCCGTCTGAGTAGGTTTTTTAACGCGCACGGCAGTCATCCTACTGCACCTGATCGTAAGTGGAGTGGGGTCCAATAGAATGTCGGCTGACGAGAGATGATTACCGGCTATAGCCATATGGATATAACCGGATATACACGGGCTGATCCCGGAACGCAACACACAGAAAGGTATCACCGTAATGTCTAATTTTACCGCCAAGCAGCAGTGGGCATGCCCTGTTGTGTTCCGGTTTAAAGGATATATGTTGTTGCTACTGTTTATGGGTTGTCGTATCGCTTACCGTCAAGCGAACGGCATGCTCATCTCGTCATTCAATTGTTATAAAAAGTATGATATGACTTTCTCTTAAATATATTATGTTTTTAAAATTTACAAAACAAAGTGGTGATATTTACTTAGATGTATTCTCGAATAAGACAGATTTACTAATCATTTTAACTGAGCTAACTTTTGAAGTAAATATTGATTACAACAGGCTCCCCCCTATCACATCATGGGACGGAAGTTGGAACACACATGGCCCGAAAAATGGGTCCGTGGTTGCACCTCTGCCCACCCCATTAGCGATACGTTTTTTATGTGTTATTTATAAAAGATTCTTTGTCGTTATACCTGCCAATAATAATTTTATAGCTTTGTAAAGGCGTATGTGAAGATGTGAATTATTGTTTTGTAGTGAATGTCATTGTGCCGGGCTGTTAAGTCGTATATCAATTATATCGGACATATTGTTTTGTAGTTTTTTATATTAAATATTTTCTTTATAAATTTTAGTATTTGCAGAAATTATTTTCTTTTAAACCTTGGAGCCAATAAAGTGCCTACGTACCACTATCATCATTGTTGTAATCATTCATAAATATTATGATTAAATAAATAATATTTTAATGTGTTTAATAGATAACTAATGAATGTTTCGACGAGGAACATTTTTAGTCGTAACACTCGAAATTAAAGCCTAACTAGACTGAACAGAGTCTGTATCAACAGAACAATCATACCATATATTTAAGATACCTTTCAATTTAAAAAATAAAAATCTTATTATGCCTTATCAATTAAAAAAAAAATTACACATTTTCAATAAACGACCCCAATCTTTGATACGAGCCCGAGAACAAACCCATCGAAGTAAGTCATTTGTAAGCATGACGTTCTGATTGGTACATTTTCGCGATGGATCGAAAAAAGCGATAGGGATAGCTTCTTAAAAACTTCGGTAAATATACGTTCATACTTAGCGCAATCCAACTTCTCCTGCAACTGTCGTATAGTCTCCCTCAGATTGCGCACTTCCTCCTTCAGCCCGATATCCGCTTCGTCCGCTGCCAGCTCAATGCCAGGCCGATAGCCCCTCGTCTCCAAACGCGTCTCGGCCACTTTCAAAGCGTTCACTTTGTCCGCAAACTGTTCGCCCATCGTCTTCAATTCCGTTCCTAGCTTGTCCATGTTTTCTTCCATCTGTAATACCACGTTTGTTTTGGAGTATGGAATGCTGGTGATGAAAGTTAAGATAAAACAATGCAATTCTATTCTTTATTCGAAACAAATATTAACTGTTAAAAGCCATTTTATTAGAAGCCTGTTTAATGTATTTTGAGAATGTTTAAATAATCAGATTAAAGCTGTTTATTTAATAATTATTACGATTTCTTATAATAAGATAACGAAATTAATTACAACTTTCTAGAATAAACAGTTAAATGATAAAGACGGCACAAAGTTAAATAAGAATAAGTCTAAACACGCAATCTAAAACAAATAAAACTTGTAAGAACAAGTTAAATAACAATGTGAAAGTATTGTAAAGCAAATATCGTGGGTATGAAAATAATTCCCAAGGCCTTCTTAATATAGTCATTTCTTAAATAATGAACAAGTTATTACAATACATGGCACTTATGAAATAAGTACACACTTACTAGTACTGACTATTTGCATAAAATTGATTACTTAATACTGGTCTAAAGTTAGCTCCCTGACCAGACACAATCATAATAATATTAACATTAATAAACATGTTTACAAGGAACTCTAAATGGCTATGTATCTGGCTAACTTGAGAGACTATGGTAACTACCCCGACATGGCCTTTCCTAGTGAGGCAATTTATCATGTTATAAAATAAATAAACTCCCGTCAACCTAGATCGCCACTGACAATCTTCAACACCAGGCCGTGAATAAAATTAGCACAGCGTGAAATTTTTTTCTCGATTCCCGTTTCCCTTGTGACGCTAACCGCTTTTCCGAAAAGGTAAAATTTCAGCGCATGCCAATCATGAACACAAGTCGTGTTGATTGAATAACTCTATACACGCATACACTATAGCCTATGCGACTTCGTATATTGTTTTCACAAAAACGAACCAAAAATTATTTCATAAAATCTCCGTCGGTTTGCCTTTCACATAAGCTTATAGACTTACATCTACAGTCCCATATACAAGTCATTAAAATGAGCGGACTAATGGAAAATTATGTTTGGATCTCAAAACGTGAATTTAAGTCACGGCCTCTCACTTATTACTCGTTCATGGCGCGCTGTACCAAGAAGAAAATTACAACTATTATGATTTACCTTCATCTTCTGCCACTCCAGCTCATTTCTCGCCCTCTGTGTATCATAAATTCTTCTGCGCAGCATATAGTTGGTAACGTCAGTTTGGGCTCTAAGGGCATTCCTAGCGCGGCCCCTAGCCACAAACAAAGATTCCCTAAGCCTCAAAGTGTCTTGCAATTCCGTTATCGCCATATTCTTTATGGCTTCGCATTTCTCAAGCCATTGATCGTACGTAATCATTCTAAAATATAAAGATTATTATAATTATCATCATCACCATCATCCTCATCATAATCAACGTCAGTAACATCAATCTCCCAAAAAAATATTCAGATTAACAGCAACAAAACTTTTATCAAAATTCAGGTGTCTTTTTTTACTTTAAAAGTATTGTATAATACGTGTATGTCAATAAGCCAGTCTATTCCTTTGGCGCAGTGTAGGCTAAACTAGTAGCGGGATTTTTAGAAATTCTTATCACATTTACTTTAGTTGTAAGAGAGCTGAGTGTTGAGAATTTGGTCACCATTTTAAGAAATGTTTGCTTTATACCTCTACCATTATATTTTCATGGTAGTAAGTAAACTGTCGTTCATATTGAAATTAATTTTCCGGATTCTATCGCGGTTTTTTGTTTTTTATTTTGCTCCCGACGTTTCGAAGACTTTGCAGCCTTCATGGTCACGGGGGGGACTGAGGTGTTGTTCATCCGCAAAGTCAAAGTTACAATATCTACCTACATTTTACAATTATACAACTTTTTTAAAAATTTTTAGCTGTTGGTGGTCCGATCTATGCAGAATGAGCTCACAGTGTCTTGAAGTCTGGCAGCCGGTCTTTTGGATTCCGATTTAATTAAATATAGAACTGGATCCCAGGCTTGTGCAAGCTTCCAACCATCTTCCCTATTGAAATTAGGATGTTTTTTCGCTGAAAAGACACGAAGTCTGCAGTCGCTGAACACTCTGAAGGAGGCGCCAATCATTATCTGCGACTAGACAAGCCACAAATCCTCGCCAAAGAACATCGATTCCTGCCCAGGATGATTCGCGAGGCTATTGAAATTAAAAAACATCCTAATTTCAATAGGGAAGATGGTTGGAAGCTTGCACAAGCCTGGGATCCAGTTCTACATTTAATTAAATCGGAATCCAAAAGACCGGCTGCCAGACTTCAAGACACTGTGAGCTCATTCTGCGTAGATCGGACCACCAACAGCTAAAAATTTTTAAAAAAGTTGTATAATTGTAAAATGTAGGTAGATATTGTAACTTTGACTTTGCGGATGAACAACACCTCAGTTCCCCCCGTGACCATGAAGGCTGCAAAGTCTTCGAAACGTCGGGAGAAAAATAAAAAACAAAAAACCGCGATAGAATCCGGAAAATTAGTTTAATTTCAATGTCTAACATTCGCGTAAACATAAGAAATCATTCTGTCGTTCATATATTATGTTTATGAATAAGTATTTAACAGTTCTTGTATAACCACAACTCTTAATTCATATTACCCTTATAAGGAACTATCGATACTTCTATTATAACTACAACTCTGAATTTGACTAACTATTAGAAACATCATAACCAATTTTATTTATAATCTTTAACACCTATACCTTTATGTCAGAGATTAGGTATGGCAGCAACAATAAAATATGAAAATGCCGTTGCGAATAGTAGTTGTGGATCTAAAATATTTGATGATAAATCACAATCAATAACGGTATTATCTTTAGACCTCAACGGGTTAAAACGGATTGGAAACAAGATTCTAGTATAAAAGTCCCAGAATAATATTTTTATCGTCATATAAGCGATGGTCAATTACTTCCTGCAGTTAATAATATATTACAGTGTGATACGCCATAATCGACCTAAGGTAATTTCCCTCGTATAAAAAATCATTTTATATAGTGTCCTGCACTCAACCAAGGTTACTATTGTATATAAACATTCGCAAGCTATTAATAGTGACAAAGTTTCCTTAGACGCTTACTGACACGACAGAATAAATTAAGCTCAGAATCAATTTAATCACATTCATAAACTCGACTCAACTGAAAGTTACGCTGAGAACTCAAAGCTGAGTAACAAAATCGAAACGGCTAAAATTCAAGCAATCAATTACCACACGAGAGATGATACAAAAACCGTCGTTAATATAAATTTCATGAGTCTACAAAACTATTTACGTATAACGCAACAAGAAACGGTGCCTGCAAAAGTTTCAAACAAAGAAGTCATTAAGCCACTTAGTCAGCGGCGTAGACTAATACCTGAACAAAAAAGCCTGAGTGGCTCTCGCTTTAAGCTAAGCCGTACCTTCTGTTATTAATGAGACTACGGTTGAGGATCTCGGAGCTGTACGTTTTAGAGAGCTTTTAAAAGCTGTCACAGGTGCACTGGGATACAAAAGTGTGCCGTAAGTTCAGTTAAATTTAATTGTTTTGAAGTGCCGACGTAAACAAACTCGACTGGGGAACTTTGAGGTATGAATGATGTGTAGTTAATTATCCGGTTCTGGATCCGAAATGTTTCCAGAACGTTGTTGCGTCGGATTTGTTTTCCCAAGGAAACTTTTCAATATGCTCAACTACTTTTTAAGCCTTCGAGTTTTTTTGAAACATCACGGCAAAGTGAAACCCACTGAAGCTGACGGTTAGTAGAATAGTGTCGAGATACAATGTCGACTGTCAAGAGATTACCCCTTTGTCAGCCGACATTATTATGCTGATCATGTGATACAATTAAAAATTTATAATAGTTTTAGTTTAATGTGTAGCTATTTCATCTGAATATTTAAAACCAATTTAAAATTGTTGCGCCGGAAATTTTTAAGCGCGTTTGAAACTATACTTCATTCAAATGATTTGGAAAATTTTTAAATATCTACATTAGTTATATAAACAGTCAAACAAAACTAAAGATTTAACACATGTAAAATACATTACCTTTTAGGAGTTTTCAACGAATCAGTCTTGTAAGTAATATTAGCGCAGACTTTATCCAATCCAAGCATGTCCTTGTCGATCTGCAAAGCTTCGTTCTTATCGTTCAGGTCGAGTTGGAGTTTGAACTTCACCACTTCCAGTTTATTGATCTTCTCCCAAGCGGATTGGCAACGATCTATCAACATCTTTTTGTTGCTTTCGGTGACACAGAGCTCCTGTTGCAAAAACGGGCACGGCTTTGTGATTGTGCGAAAAACGGTTTTGGAAAATGTGGCGTTAATGTGAATTCGTTGCTCGATTTCTTGGTAATGTCGTAGTTGTTTCAAACCAGTGTGTAAAGGCAAGTAAAAAAATTAAATGATTAAAATTGTGTTTAATGTAAAATTTTGGAGATTTTAATATTTGTTAGTTGCACTACATATACAATATAATATATAACCATCAGTTTTAATGTATTCTTTAGTCAAAATAACCTAAAAATGCAAGTCACTCAACCTTCTTTGTTATATTAGTTAAAACCTATAATTTTCGCATATTAACAGTAACCATGTTCGTATGGAAGTTATAACCTTTTAGTCTAATAATAACAATAGTTAATTACCTTTTTTAACTCTGTATCGGCAAGATCGTAAGTCAATTCCGTGCTTCTCCTACCGTCTCTGTTGGACAAACATTCAGAACACACCAACAGAGGCATATTCAGCTGTTCCAACTCTCTTTCAGTCGACGCTTTCTCTTCCTTCAGACCGGCCATCTCACGGTCGATACGATCCAGAAGCTCTTGAAGTGTGATCTTCCATTGATCGAGCTCGTAGACCCTGAGCGGAAAAATGAAGGAATAAATATTTCTATATTCCTTTAAGTCTATAAGTATTTAATCATGATCCAAACTTGGTTTTGTTTAGAGATATAATACTTTGATGTATGTTTTTTTTTACAGTTGGCGTGGGCAAAATCAGATAAGAAAACGTCACAAGTATCAACCCCTTTTTGTCATACTCGAGAATTCTTCAATTGTCCTAATACCTACAACTACCAACCTGTCTACTGCATCGACTAAAACGATCATAAAAAGGTACCAGATACATAGTGATGATCCAATTCAAATAAAACGCGGAATTGGACCGAGTATTATCTATTTTTTATCAATATTTTTTTTATGTAATTAGTATTATTTTTAGCTGATAGGGGGAGACATGTATTTTAATAGATGCTAAGATTTTTAGGTCTAGTTTAAAAATGTATGCGTATAATCGAACATTTCTCCCAAGTTAGTTTTAGTAAACGGCTTACATCCTAACTTTCATTCTACCTGGCTCTCAGGCGGTTATTGTTGTGGTAGCTGTCCCATTCTGTCTTGATTCTGGTCTCATTACGCAGCTGATGAGCTCCGTGGCGAAGATCGAAGGCATCGGCTCTTCTTGTATCAGATGTTACCTTTGTAGTAATAAAAAAACCGTTATCGAAATGGGTCCATTTAAGAGCTACGACGCCACAGATAGATATAAAGACACATATAAGACCTCTATTTTTTATCGGGGCTTTAAAATAATATGATTATGATATTTGGTATAATATAATATCTTAGGTCCGTTCAATTACAATGAAACATTGCAAACAGTTTGATCAGGAGTTAGATAAAACTACAGTTGTAAATGACCACACAAAAATAGCAAAATATTTGTATAATAATATTTATTTAATAATCTTTACTAATGTATGATGTATTTGAACGCGCTAATCTCAGGAACTACTAAACCGATTTAGATTTCTTTACACTAATAGGATGCTACATTACTCCTGAGTGTTATAGGCTACTTTGTATCCCGGGAAAACTATTTAATCCGGAACACTTATTATGCGGATGGAGCCGCAGGCAACATCTAACAAATAATATAAATCTTTATACAACGAATAATGATGACCGAGAATGTCTCGTAAGCATTAATATCTAAAAAACAAAACTACATCGAGAGACGAGTGACAAAATGTGGATTTATCATGCAACGACTTAAACCTTCTGACGTTACACGACTAAAATGAACAAAAAAACGAGGCAAAACTCACTTGCCAGTGAAAATCTGAGTAACAATGTTACATTTTGTCAAAATGAAGCGATATAACTTTTCAAACACAGTTCAGATGCATATTTACGACTCAGCGTTAAAATGTCAACGAATTTAGCACTTTCTGTAAAGTTCGTACGTACCATTTTACGTAACAATGTATTATGTTCTAGGGTGTTATTCAAAAATGTAAATACTTTGGTGGTAGTAGGATATATCCGCCCGGATAGTGAGGGTGTTATTCAAAAATGATAATACTTTGCTGATGGTAGGCGTAGGATATATTTTATATCCGCCTGGATAGCGACCACCGTACACAAGGTTTTAAAACCCGCCATAGTGGCTCACGTAGGTGTGTCGCGTTCCGAGATCACCCTGAGTATATCTAGTTCCAACAGGCTGCCATAATTGTGTCGACTGTGGAGGGGTGATCATCTCTCGTCAGTCGACATTCTATTGGACCCCACTCCACTTACCATCAGCTGCAAATTTGTAACTTTGCTGTGTCCGTATAAAAAAAAAAAAAAATTGATGGTAAAAAGCATATGTTAATATTCTTCTGCATTAAAAATACTTCTCAATTACCTTTCACAACTAATGTATATTTAAAAAGATATTTTATATTTAAATGAAACCCCACAGTTATTACCTGCCAGAGACACCAAAGTAAAGGTTTTAATTCAACTTTATTAACTAAGAACAGCTTTTATCGAGTTTTAACGGTGGCAAAATGCTGAAGGTCATAAGAATATTATAATACATTAATTAAACTGTGAACAGAATATTAAATGCAGTTTAATATTTTATACTTTGATCTTTAGTATTCGTACATTTTAAAATATATCGGTGACAGGTGCGTGCCTAAAGAAAAAATGAAGGCAATCATTCACGATATGCTATTGCTAAAATGTATAGAAGTAAAAGTTCTTTCGGTGGAAGCATATATGAAATATAATACGACATTTATTACCTTAACAAGATTAATAGAATATAAGTTAATTTTTTCCGTAGATATTATTTTAATAATCCTTGCTAAGTAAGTACTCTCTTAAAGTCCTAAGCTAGTTAATCAGACTACTGTAACTTGAAGTGAGTTAACTTTTAAATACTGGCACAAATATTTGTCCAAGACTTTTTTGTATTGAGAAATATGTGAAAAATCCTTAACAATTTATTGTTGAGATGATCTATAGCAGAGTTCAGACATGGAATCTCACACAAGAACTCATCCGAAGTGAAATCATTAAACAAAAAGTTCATTAAAACTTAAAACAGAAATAAAGTATTAAAGTCAAAGTACTGTCACAAAGATAATTATTATAGGTACGCATAAAACGCGGTCACCCAAAATTTCAATAAACACTTCGTGAATTATTTGCGAAACTGTTCTGTGCGCACAGTAAATTAATAACAAAAAAGTTTATCGGCCGTTACTCAGACGTGGTTCGCCGATCGGCGTTTGATCTGCAATACTCATTCGCAATTCCAGTTAGAGCGCTTTTCCACTGCCGCCGACACCGAACTAGATGAATTGCCATACTAATTATCATCGGAGATGGTACAATATCGCGTAAGTGATTAGAATTATCAATTATACGTATATTACATAAAACCTCAATTTAGATTTATTTGTCACTTACGCGGTATTGTTCTAGCCCCGAGCTTTTACAGCCATTTAGGATCACTATCCACCGTAAGGCTGTCATTTAAGCACTTTCATCTCAGCAGACTTTTTTTTTGAATGAATAATGATATAAGCAAGTCACTCTCTTGATGGCAAGCGCCGCGACAATACACAACAGTAACACTGCCTTAACTATGAATAAATAAATATGGCATTACATTACGCTCGCCTACCTGAGATATTAAACATTAAATCTCATGATGTCCAGAAATTAACTTACCGTATGAATACGAGATGATGACAATATGATATTTCATAATATACATTTACTGCAACTAAGATTACTTGGGTTTGGATACGCATTCAAGCAACAATATACGAAGAAGAATTTCGTCTTGGTAGACACACAATCGCGTGTTCTTTAGCTCGCCGTTCAAAACATTGGGTTCAAAATAGGGCGGCGGCAGTGGACAAACGCTCCTAAACGGGACACCCAAACTTTTCTAATTTACGAACGGAACCGCAAGGCATGCGCGAGAATTATTTGCGTGCCGGCTTTCGGTGTTTATAAAATATACCAAATCGCTCCTGGGACCGATAGGGATACGCGGCAATGGATTATTTAACCGTTTAAGTTGCCCTATATTACTGTAATCGACGATTAACTGTAATATATCGAAGTAATACGTCTATTGGCTTATCGGTCTCGTGGCAGCACATTTACATTCAATGAAGTTTGAACATGATGAAGTTCCTATTTTTTTCCTATGCGATATAATAAGCGATCATTGACAATCGATATAGTGAAGGAGTTAAACGCCGTATGTGACTCTGAAGATACCAAACATTTGTCTCAGTGTGGGTACACAGAGACAAATGTTTGTATATAAATAAAATATTTATAATTACAATTTTATAATATCATGTATTATCTAATGATAATGAAGATTTTCTGTAAATAGATTATTTTTTTTATTAATATCTAATACGCTGTGACATCTTGTCATACGGATATAGTTTAATGTCTTTGTATACGTACTTGTAAATTATACAATCGAGCGTCCCAATCCGGCAAGCTGAGATGAGGTAAAGGTTTCTCGAAAGTGACTACCGACTGCATTGTTATCAAATAATAGTTCTGGCAAACAATATTTATTAGTAAAAAAAATCTGTATTTTGAAATAAAAATATTTTCCCTACATAATTTGGAAAGGTAAATGACAAAGCCATATGTCGCAATGATGTTCGAAATTCAAAATGTAATTTTTCGACCAGTGTTTGAAATATGTAGTTCTTGTTATTAAAACCTTTTTTAGTTAATTCCCTTTTTTCACTTAACAGTTTTAAGTTATTTTTCACGTGAAAATCATGAAATCAACGTAGATAAGAAAAATATTCCCTAAAAATATATATTGGAACATTAACATTATCTAGTAATAAAAATACACGAATGGTTAAACATTGACCTTTTATTTAACCAATTATCTTGCTCGTACAATATTATAGGTTATAATACAAATTTATACTAAAAGCTTTCGATAGATAATCACAATTTAAGCCTCGCTAGATAATCTTCACTTTTTATGGCTGAAAAAATGTATTTCAAGAGTTCACAATGAAAAGCATCCAAATGGCACTTATGATAACATTACTAACTCAAGTAACTTTTATACTTTGAAACGTTTGTATCGCACGCGAATTTGTTAAACAATTTAAAAGTTCTCGCTTTTGATATGGGGCCCGTACGGCTAACTTCGCTTTTAAAAGCGGCATTAAAATATGATAACATAATGCCATGTCATTAAAAATTTAATATGATTATGGCAAATTATTAACTAGTCAGCAATTTAGGTAAAAAAATAACAGACGCTCACGTTTTTTTTATCCTCGAAGGGGTAGGCAGAAGCGCAACTGATGAATCCACTTTGATAAGGGGCAAGACTATTGCCGTATCTGGCATAAATTAGGGCTGATACTATGTAGAGACACTTAATATCATTTTGCCCGACCCGGTGATCGAACCCAAGAACTCAGCACCGCAGTCGTATCGTAATACAACTACGCCCCGAGGCAGTCAAAAATAAATTAAAAAAAAGTAATTCAAAATTGATTTTATTACAAGTTTTCTTATTTTGGAGTTTATTCGGAGTTACAACGATATTGCGCCAAATAATTTTAAAATACAACACTTTTACATAAAGATTCAGGGGAAAATGAATTCCAATTAATTGCCTTTACAGTTCCAAATTCTGGAAACCATGGAGTGGACGCAAAGCACTGTTCCAGAATTGTTTGCACGTGCCCGGTTAATCAACAGGAACCCGAACGCGAAAATTCGTACAGAACCCGTAAAAGGTCAAAAAGAAATTGCTTCACAAAGAAATGCTTTGATACTTTCAAACCATCTGCGATTTAATTGAACCTTGCTCGGAAGTTATTTCGTAAGTGAAGTTTGGTGTCATTGAACTCTTATTTATACTATAGAGTAGGTATTTACAATTTATTTTATATGTTGGGTTGGAACATACTCACTCACGCCTTCTCCTTCTTCTTCGAGGAGAAAGGGTAGGCAGAAACGCATCTGGTCAAGCCATTGGTTCCGCTGCGTGTATAACGTCCCATGATATGATATTTGCCAGGCGCGTTGCCATATCGTGCACGAATTCCAGACTCCGTTATCCTGAGTACTAAAACCCAATATCACATTACCCGAGTTGGGCATCGAATCCGAGACCTCAGCACTGCAGTCGTACCATAGTTTGACATATTTTAATGCCCGAACCTCACCTACGTTCTTCAGATTAAGGTTTTATAATAACTGAACAATTTACTAACACATTGTTCGTAATACAGTAACACTGATTGCAATCTTTCTGTATGATGAACAATGAAATACAAAAACTTGAACGTTGAAATTTATTTACCTCATATCCATACATAGATTTTTGGCGGTAAAGATCGGAATCTCGACATTATACTAACCTAAGATTAAAATATCTTTAATGCGTTGAAAAAAAAAATGCAAATGTAGAACGATGCTCGCTTTACAAAATTCAATTACTCACATCCATTTGTCGCAAGAAAGAAGTTTGTTACAGGGGCCTTATTCTCTATCCCGCACGTTATTTTGACAGTGCGTAACAAGCACGTAACACAACGTATCATGTTTAGGACTATAGAAATTGGGCTTACAGAATACCATTCCACGCACATTTCTCGAAGATAACATGACACGGCCGCGTTACGCGTTTACACTACCATACACAATAAGGGCCCAGTTCCTAGTTCCAGCCAAAGCTACATACATTAAACTATTTCTCAAACCTACATCTCTAGATATTAAAACAATACATTCTAGATATTACCAGGTTAATAAAATTTACGAACACGCTACACAAACTATCCGTATTAACATTTGGCCAACAAGTTGGTCACAGATAAGCCATTTGTGATAGACTACTTTTCAAACAAACATTTGTATTGTCGGGAGAGGAAAGCCCAATGGAGGTATAGTGTGCTGAGAATGATGTTACGACTTTAATGGATATGAAAGTTGGGCAGTAGACCAAGTTTGCTAGTGTAAGTTTTTTTCTAAATATAGGTAAAATATAGATACAGGGTAAGTTACTTCTATTGAAAATTCCTAACTATAAGTTGAAACTACATAAAGAGGGGATGGATAAGAAAGTGATGACTTTAAATCTGCCTTAGTGGCGTAGGTATTACGATAGGATTGCAGTGTTGAATTCTGCGGTTCGATCCCCGGATCGTACAATGTGATATTGGATTTTTCTACTTCAGTCCGAAGTCTGGAATTTGCGCACGATTCGGCAATAGGCCCTAACACATCATGGATAGGCATACACTCGGTGGAATGTGGATGCACCAGTTGCACCCTCGTCTAACCCTTCGGAGATAAAAGGCATGAGTGGTTAAATATTTTTGGATGTATTTTTTCCGAATTGTTAGATGGAAATTTAAAGCCGTCTCCAAAACTCGGAACAGAACTATAGAAAAACAACATTAGCCTTCGTTATCCTAATCATATCCCGGTTGTACATTTACCACTCGACCTATTCAAGGGCCTTTTACTTAGTTCAATTTCTCGCATAACTATTTACTAGAGGTCATCGCTCCTACCCAAAGGACGGACATTCCTTCATTAGGTACTTGAAAGAATGTCGGCTCTTTGGCACTGATTGATTCTTAGCCATATGAAATCGCTGAATGGATTGTTTTAGCTATTTTTTCTAGAAAATCCCCAACACGGTCCGTAATTTATTAAGTACTTAGTTACTTAGTCTGTTTGGCGCGAAAGATAAATTGTTTGGTACTTAAATGGTTTGCGAAAGAAAGTTTTGATTGCTCTTTCATTACTAAGAGAATTTTGGATATAAAACAATCACACCTAAACTTTAAAGATGTAGGCAGAGATAAAACCACAGCATCCAATTAGAAAAACATATCCAAATTCTACTACAGGGTGTACATGGGTACCTACCAGCCTATCGGTTCGGTTACGAATTTCCGTGAGCGACTGTCAAAAATCCAATTCCAACGTGTTTTTCGAAACGCAGTGCTGTTGAAAGATTTTGATTGTAGCGCACTGGATCTCATCGGCTTCAGTTTTTGAAACACTACGTGTGTAGTTCACAGGAGTTGTTCAGTTTACCGTTACCTACCTTATGTACAAATGAATCTCTGCGCGTACTGCATGTATATTTAAAAATCTAACAAGATTTAGTTGAACCTTATGTTTTAATACATTGGAGTCAGATTGCAACATAACAATAAATATGTTTAAATAGCTTCTCCAAATTAGTTTGAAAATTCCAACACCATTCTCCCGCAAGTATTGTAAACAACCG
The DNA here is from genome assembly GCF_014839805.1 of Manduca sexta. NCBI lineage: Eukaryota > Metazoa > Arthropoda > Insecta > Lepidoptera > Sphingidae > Manduca > Manduca sexta. The sequence goes on along the minus strand of NC_051135.1, from coordinate 9,056,270 downwards.
AATATCGATACAATAACTTCTCAGCTGCAGTAAAACGCGTCTTGTAAATAATGTATTGCAACGTTCCCAAATGTTTACAAACTACCCACCAGGGAGGAAGGAGAATTATCGGCTGGCCTACTTTCCCTATTAGGGTACAAGTCTGCGGATGGCCAATGCCTTGGCGTGCGTGTTCATAAATTTTACCAACGTTTCCTTGCTGATGCATCCTGGCTGCCTGCCAGTTCTATAGACAATGGGACCTCATCTGTTCGTATCGATCTTTTAGTCTTCGCCCTAAGTTTGATGAAATGTTTGACTCAAGTTTGGTGGCAGTTTATGATGACGCGTGAACTTGAGTTAAAGTTTTTTGAAATATTTATGAAGACCTTTTAATGAGCAATGTCTATTTTATTTGTTTTTATTTTTGTTTGCTAAGTAGTTATTGGTTAGAAAATAAAATTTTGATGAACTTTATTTCTCGACGGGCGACCTTTCGTAAAAGATGGAGAGACATTATTTATTGATACAAATAAATCTAAAACACGCAAAAACAACGACAACCATAAAATTAGAGGTGACCGAAACATAAATGCTTATTGCAGTTAAGGCAAATATATTATTTATTTGATTCGTATTTGCTAGATTTATAATGCGACTAAATATACTTGGGATATATTCGTAAATTCTTGAACGTAGCTTAATATTAGTAATAAACAAAAGAAACACACATCACGCATTTATCGCCGAAGGGGTATGTAGAGGACTGCCTCGGTGGCGTAGTTATATTGCATGTCCGGTGCAATAGCGCTCTGAGGTCCTGGGTTCAAATCCCGGGTCGGGCAAAGTGATATTTGGGTTTTTCTGCTCAGTATCAGCCCGGAGTCTGGAATTTGTGCCCGGTATGGCGATAGGCTCGCCCCCTATCACATCATGGGACGGAACATACTTGGCGAAAAGTGGGTGCCCTAGTTGCGCCTCTGCATACCCCTTCGGGGATAAATGCGTGATGTTATATTATGTATGTATGGGTATGTAGAGGCTGGCTGCGCCTGGGCACCAACTACTCGCCAAGTATGATGCGATAGGGGGCGAGCCTATCGCCATATCGTGCACAAATTTTAAACTCCGGTCTGATGCTGATCAGAAAAACCCAAATATCACTTTGTCCGACCCGGGATTCAAACCCAGGACCTCTGAGTGCTGCCGAACCGCGCACACGATACAACTACGCCACGAGGCAGTCTGTGAATTTTAGTGATGCAATATTTAAACATGCATCAACGTTTACTTTGATTCTAATAAATTTTATCGGAATCAATATTTGATAGGCCTCAAAAGAAACTAAGGCTTTGTAACATATCACATAGTCGCAAACTAAACGTCACAACCGTGGTCAGGCCATCAACCACGCAAATAGTATTGATACTATCCTGAGTTAAATTTGTAAATGAAAATATACAGTAATATTTTTACCTATATTATTCTATGAGTACAAAGCAGACATATTATATTTCACGCAAATCAGATAAGTAACGGTAAGTTAAACTAATTTTGCACTTCACGAGCTGAAGATATTTCTGCATTAACAAGTGAGGACAGAACGAGTATTAATAAAAGCCACTTCACTTTCATTTCAAAAGAAAATATTATAATAACATTTTATTATTCGCAGACTTTTCAATGCGCGAGCATTATGTTTAAAATGTTTGTAAATATAATATGGCATGGTGAAAAACGTCGAAAAAAATATTCTATGGTTATTAAACATACACACATACACACATTATTAATATTTTTTTTTAAATTCAATGGGTTCCATTCCTAACTGGAGACATTGTATTATTAAAAATTTAATGATATTGTTTTAGACTTCATCAAAATCGGCCGCGGGACTCCCTTTGGCATTTTTAGTTCCTCTTAGATTCGGATTTCGTCATCCACATCTGAAAAATCACCCGTGTAACTTAAATAATATCACTTCATTAATAATCTCCATAATCTTAAGATAATAAAAGATTGTTGATGGGTAAAGGCGACTTAAACGAGCAATCGATTTATCTGATGCAATCGGTTGATAGGATTATCTGATTGCGGCCGAAGCTTTAAAAAATATTTATTTATAGCTTTATTGTACAGCAGAAACAAGAACACTGTACTTAAGAATAAAAACAATGACAATAACAGTTTGCTGGTGATAGGATATATTTTATATCCGTCCCGATAGCGACTACCGCACACAAGGTGTTAAAACTTGCTTAGGTAACTTTATAGCATTCTGTGATCAGCCTGTGTATATCCGGTTCGAACAGGCCGGCATAATTATATCGACTGCCAAAGGGTAATCATCTCTCGTCAGACACTCAATTGACCTCTACTCTACTTACTCTCAGGTGCAGTGGAGTTTCTTTTTCGTGCCCGGATGAAAAAAAATAATGCAAGGAGGAGATACAATTGGCGGTCTTATCACTCGACGCAATCTCTTAAAAACAACCATTAATTGGAATAAGAAAAAATACTTAATTAAAAGGCTAAAAGGGCGTACAATGCGCAAATTAAAAATATATAAAAGTAGCACTATAATATATACTTATACAAATACATGATTTCTGTGGGTATATAATATACAAACATGTTTATAAATATTTATTACATAATAGAAAATGAGTAGCCAGTGTTCTTATACTATTTTTAAACAAAACTGGTTGCAATTAACTAATTATTAAAGCAATTTCAATCGTACGATAGGAAATTCAGTCAAGTCCAAAAACGTCGACGATTGAAAATTAAATAAAAGTGTTCCCACGGGGCGCAGTAGGAAAGTGGGCCTACAAAGTAACTAGATACAATATAAATGTCTGTCTCAAAACCAGAATTAGGAAAGAATTTTTCTATGGGATTGCTCTTCATGTAAATACTTTTGTCATAGAAAATAACAAAAGAACTAAGCATAGCGTATTCTAAGTCGTACGTGTCTATACCTACTTATAATATAAAGCTGAAGATTTTTTTTGTTTTTTTATTCGAACGCGGTAATCTCAGGCACTTCTGGTTCGAATTGAAAAAGTTTGTGGTGTTGGATAGCCTATCTAGCGAGGAAGGCTATATATAGGCTATATATAGGCTATATAACATCATGTTATAGCATCAATCAAAAAATTTGCAAAGCAAGGGAAAATGTATTCCGTTCAATAGGTTCCGTTCCGTGCGCTAGTTAACGGTTAGTTACGCCATAAATATGTGTGATGGAATTCCATCATACATATTTTAAATTGTATGATGGAATTGTTGCTTCTAAAAAGGTTGAAAAAAAGTATTATAAAACGAAATCCCACGCTGCAACTCTCTGCCTGTCTGAAGGCGATAAAAAATAATAATAAATTTAGATGAAATTAAGTGAAGACATAGTTTGAAACCTTGAGAAGGACATGAGGTACTTTCTATCCTACGAGAATATAGCGTAAATTTTATCCCGAAATTTTTTTTAACGCTGGCGGTGCCGCGAGCCATAGCCTGTAAACAATATAATGTAAATGGCATTCGCTCCTTTTGTCTCAAAAGAAAGCCGAGTTAAGTAAAAATGTATCGAAATTTATAAAATATTCACCATATCTTCTTACGTTATGGAGATATAATTTTTTTAAGGTAAAGTAATTTACGTTTAGAAAAGGTACTTACACCTGAAAAAAAGCATTTTGTCGACATAGGTTATTTCAAACAGATTATATTATTATGATTTTTTTATTATGATATTAATAAACATATATATGAAATAATAATAAATAATATTGCCCAAGGTTGATGTTTCAAGCAACATATAATAGGTACGTACTACATAAATTGTATAGATATCAATACTACATAAATGTACCATGGATTCCCAGACAGACGAGGCAATCAATTCAACACGCACACCAGATACGAAGAAGAAATCAGTTTTGCTTCAATCCACTGCCATCGATAATCCGATATTGGTCATGGTGAACCCATATGGTTCCATAATATAGTATGTTATCATTGCGTGTTCGTGATTTAATTTCTCTCGACAATGTTTTATATATCATATATGATATACTTATAATGTATGTTTTACAACGATATTTTTTAGATTTAGGCAGCGATTGTCTACCTAGGTGGTGGTGGAACGGACTGCCGAGACGAATGTCCGCAGTTTAAAATTACAGTTCGCACACCTCCGACATTTCTAAAAATGATGGCTGTATTCTTTGTGAATTATTGCTTGGTTTAACGGTGAAGGAAAACATCGTGAGGCAATTTGCATTGCTGAGAAGATATAAGATATAAGAAATTTGAAGGTGTGTGAAGTCTACCAATCCGCACTAGGCTAGCGTGGTGAATTAAGGCCTAATCCCTCTCAGTAGTAGGGGAGGCCCGTGCCCAACAGTGATATTATTATTATATATGTTTTAGAATAAATTCTAATAGTGTAAATTAATTTAGAAATAATTTCATATGGAAATATATCGTTTAATTCCTTTAATTCTGAAATAGACAATTGACATTTACAAATTCAATATTTAGGATGATTTGTGAAATTCGATGTTTGGATTTCCACGGTTCGTTTCACTGGAAAAATATAGTTTTATTTTTTTACAGTAGAACATCTAACTATTTGAATTCTAAAGGTTTTATATTACGTAGACTGACTGGTATTAGTCAAATCTCTAAGATGGCAAATTCACTTGTAGATATAAGTCGCAAGTAAGCTTGGCAAACTCTAGCCTAAGGGTGCAATCGTTGCCAGTTACCGCTACTTGTATCTCTGTCTACCATTCCAAGGATACAAGCATGAGGCTATAAATAAATATAAATTTATATTTACTTGGCGCCAACTAAATCGTTTACAGTTTGCAATTTTAATGTCTCTTTATTTTTTAAGTATAGCAATTCTTGTGTTAGGAGACACTGCTCTTTAATATCCATATTATTCGTTAAGATCTAAGTAGACATATTTTAAACAATAACAATTTTTTTTATCGGTCACCGCAATCGACCTCGAGGGAAACCAACGAATGGAATGAAATCCCCCGGCTTAGCGCTTGCACGGGCCTGGAGGAGGGTTAAGAGGGGGATATCTGGTAGAAGGAAGAGGAACCCTCTTAGATGGGCAGGGGGAGAAGGCCATGAAATGTACGTGGGCCCTCATAGGCCTCAATGTGTAGTTAATACCAGGAGGTATACATATGCCTAGGACCGCGGCAAATGTCCTCCTGTGCATGGGCGTACATTCGGTGTAAAGACCAAATGCAGAAGAATTGCCTCGGAAGGGAATAATTTATATTACGTTACTTAATATAATGCATATTTCGAGTCAAATTACCATAATTTTGACAACTCACTGTTAAATGTTTTCATTGTTTCAGTCTGTACGTGAATCTTAGTATTTAAAAATACATTGTCAGATCCCTAGAACTGCATAGAGAGAAGTAATCCATTTAATGTTTGTTTTCACCGCACAACTTTCTTGAGAACAAAGAGTGTCATAAAACCGCTTACATCATGCACTTAATTGATATTTAGAGTGTTCTCCGAGAAACTGGTTTTTCATGAAAGCATTCGTTTGATAAATAGTATCACGCTAGGGGTCACTATATTGGATTTGAGTTGGTGTCACAAAGAAACGTTTTGATGCAAATGAGTAGAAACATGGAAACATGACTACCTTATTCTGCCTATATACCTTCTTCTGCTTGGCATTATCACGGCCTAGGTGCCAGGGTCCGCCTTCCTACTGCGATCCCTTCATTTCGCCCGGTCTATTGCTTCCTGCTCAGTGTTGACTCTCATATCTTCTCAGAGAATGTCAAGCCAATGCTTCTTGGGCCGTCCGCCGTAACTTACGCCGTAGGAGCATACTGATTTATTCTATCTGATCTAAATGACTTTGTGACATTCTGATGTTTTTGTTAACAAACAGAACACAAATACCCATTTATCAACGTGTTTTACCATTGTTTAAACCATATCAAAAGAAAGCAGAATAAGGCGTTTTAAAAAAAATTAAATACATTATCCGCTCGTAGGAATGTCTCGAGATTTGCGCGAATTTATTACCTTATACTTATTCAGAATTCAGGCGGCGCTCGGCGAGGGTGTAAAAACGTAATAAGTTGACAAGAAAGTCTTAGTTAAAAGGTGCCTGTTGCGAGGATTATCGATTGCTCGGAGCCGATTGTATCGTGATTTTGGTAAAAAGAAGAATATCCTTTTGGAGTATTGCGTTTATTATATTTTCATTTAAGCCGCGAATGTCTTAATATAAATTGGATATCCACAAGATTTAATTTATATTTTAGATCGTTTATTAATTCGATGGCAAAAAACTCAAATATATAGTAAATTCCCATTAAATCTTACATATACAAAGATTAATTAACAACTCTAATGTCTGTTCTTGTTTTCCCGAGCATGTAATGAAGAAATTCTTAAACTAACGAAGACATTTATCTGCCTTCGTCTACGAACGCGATGAAGTCACCAGATTGCATCGCCGGTATTTTCACATGCACATGTTGAATAACAAAGCGATTGATGTTTATGTTGGTTCATTATATTGGATGGAAGAGGGCGCCCGAAAAAGTATGTCGATCAAATGGATGATCTGCGAAAAGAGCAAATTAGGAGTATCCTTAACGTCGGTTAAGGATAGTCCTAATTTGCCCTTTTTTGCATATCTGTCGAGAAATGCATGAGAAAATTTATGAATGTGAAGGCGGCGATAGGTATATTAAGATCGTAGCTTGAAGCCCTTAATAGCCTTTGCCTATCCTGACGAAATAAAGACGTGACTTTGTATGTATGTAAAAGATTCGGAAACACCTTTACAAGGAAATTAAAACATTAACCTTAAAACTAATAGCTTAGCGAACAAAGCAAAGCTGAACAAAACCAAAGAACATTTTTCGATCCACAAAACTGTCACATGGCTTACGTTAAAATCATATTGTAAAGCATATTTTATATGGGCAAAGTACACTTCGTCTAGACTGAAACTAGAACTGTTTATATGTAATCCATAAGCAAACATTAATTTAGAGGGTAGATATCAGTTCGCATCATCAGGACCTTAGTTAATAACTTGTCGTGGTTGGAAACATGTAAACAAACTTAGTTTATGCTTGTGAACTGGACTAGTTGATTAAACCTGGTGAATGATTTTATAAATTAGCAGGAAAATTACGCTGATATTGTTATCGAAGAATCGAAGGTATAACAATATGTATTTTTTTGTCTAGTACCTAACTAGTTTGTGAAAAATGTCACTCAATGTGCTTTGAAACCCAAAAACAATGGTTCTGGTTTTTGTATCCACTACTATATTTGGTGTTGGGTCTCGTTTAAGTGTATGTGGGATTTGTCTTCTACTATAGCATTGTTACCTATTAGTTTATTAACAAAGAAAAATACTCTGTTCTTCTCCGCATCACTTCGTGACAGGTAGAATGTGTCTTGCATTAAGTCCGTCCATATATGTATATAATACGTTTAATATATTATGTGTGTTGGTATAAATCCTACTAATATTATAAATGGGTAAATTTGTGAGGATGGATGTAAGTATGTTTGTTCCTTTTTACGAAAAAGCTACTGAACGGATTTAGAATGAAACTTCACAGTAATATTGGTTATATAACAATTACATATAGGCTACAATTAATAATGAGTTTGTTTAATTCGGTCATAATATAACGACACATGTCAAGTAAGTCGGAAAAGAAATTATATAAATTAATAAATGTAGGTTTGTAATATACGTCACCAATCGCCCTATGGGACACACGTCTTTATTATTCATATACGACAAATGCCTACAAAACAAGCGTCTACTTCATGAGAATTAACCCTTTGATTGCCATCTGAGCTCGTAGTTATAGCACTTGTGGTCAAGTTAAAGTTGCGTAATTATGCGGCTAGCTGGAATTATTAAATTGGACTATAAAGTGACTTGAAGCGATAAAGGTTAACGGGCAACTGTGCCTTTGCAGCACGCATTTCATATGAACTACTTGGAGTGGTTCAATGAAATTAAGCGCTGGTTTTGTGTCTGAGAAGATTAATAATAGTGAATGTTATGCTCGAGAATTAATGTTTCTTATGCTTGGGAAGGCTTCAAGGAAAAGAATACCATAATTACGTATTACTTTTTAAATATTAAAGTACGTCGTCGTTTTTTGTTAAAGAATTTAAATACAATACATCTGTAATCATAAAACTTTTAGACATGACCCCGCATTATTAAATACCCGTGAATGCATTTAAAATTTAATCCCTCAATAACACTTAAGATTTTACTTATGCCAAATAATATACGACGAAACTCTAGAGCCTCGTTCATCATAAGACTAAAGTTCGCTTTATTTAACACTCTGAGACTAAGTATAGCTTTAATAGCCTCAGTCGCTTGTGCCAAATACAACGTTACGTGGGTCTTTGCTCAATTCCCACACCTAATTAGCAATTACTGTACGTTGGCTTAAGAGCATACTATAAGCCTAAAATGATGTCGATATTTATGTATAAGACGTCGGTATTTGGGAGTGGAACGGACTACCGAGGCGAAGGTTCAAATTCAAAACCCAAGGGCATGTTCTTCTTCTGACTTCTGACTTTTCTATAAGTTATGTGTGTATTTTTAATTTTTGTATTTATAATAGTGTATTTTTTGTGATGTATCGCTTGCTTTAACGGTTAAGGATTTCATCGGGAGGAAACCTGTCTATCTGAAGTTCTCCATAAGAATTTTGAATGTAGGTACGTGAAGTCTGCCTACTCGCACTAGGCCAGGGTGGTGGACTAAAGCTTTAACTCTTTTGGTATACGAAGCCCGGTAGTGTATAATAGAGCGCTGATATTATTATATTTGAAATTTAAGAGTTACAGAGTGTTAAATTGCATAAAAAAAATATGTTATAATTCCGCAACAAAATGCGAAAATATTCAGACAATATCCGGCCTTATTGCCGTCTATTTCTTTAATCTGCGGGAGGAAATTAATGTTTCTTCTGTTTTTTATTTTGCTCATGACAAGCCCGTTTGTAATGATTAGGCGTTGGACAAATTGTTGCAATTTTAAACATCTTGTGAAATTATGTTTAAAATTATTTTCCATGAATTGATATCACCATTAGAATTAATAGTAGGTGATTCGAAATATTACTTATATTTTTCTAATTCTAAAAGATTATTTTAAAAATGCAAGTTGTGTTGTAATGAACAAGAAGATTTTTTTTTCTACTACGTAAATAAATAGTAAATTCCATAAAACAAAGTCAACGTCTTTTTAGTGGAAAACAACTAATTACTTTTCATTTATTATTTGGATGTAACTCCTATAACTAATGTATGCATCTTAGAGAATCAAGTTAGGACATGCCTGTAATCGATATTAATGCATGAGACATAAATTCACGTCATTAGAAATGGGTATGACCTGACGATATCGGTGGCAATTTGTGGTCCGTTCGTTTATGAATGTCGGTTCCCAATCAATTAATAAAGTACTAACATTACGGTTACTAGTTCACTACCGATTTTTATGGTTTAAAATGTCTGCATAATTTGTTTAATAAAAGAAAGACTTATCGCGAGATTTATAGGATTTCCCCTAAGGGGGTGAATTTTTATAACTCTGGGCGTCTAAAGTCTAAAAGGTGAAGGCAAACATCGTGAAGAAACCTGCATACCTGAGTTCTCTATAAGAATATTGTGGGTGTATGAAGTCTTCTAATCGCACTAGGCCAGCGTGGTGGATTAAGACTTCCCAGTTATAGAGGAGGCCCGTGCCCAGCAGTGGAACAGTATATAATACAGCAAATTTATTTTAAAGTCTAAAATTGTGCCAAGTAAATTGCGTTAAAATCTTTAAATGTCTATGAAATAATATATCCCAGCCTACAGCTGAAAATTATAAAGTCTTTTTTTTTATTCTGAGGAAAAATTGTCACACGCGCTACTGTGGACACGAATTCCGTTTTGTTGAATGTGAAATAATTAATTAATTATTCGTAAATATGTACAGAGAATTAAGCGGTGGTCACACCCAACAGCTCATTACTCCGTAAGAGCTGCGTTTTAATACCTCAATTTACGGCTATTTTTCACGTACAATGTGCATTTATAATTTTTTATTACCGAACGCTGGGAGGTTGTTCGGTTGAGGATATTGCTATAGAATTATTTACTATGTTGTATACACAGGGTATACAGCATAGTAAATAATATATAAAATAGTTATATATTATATAGTGGATATGGAAGAGCCTATTATAGACAGTTACCTATTTTGTAATATCAGCCCTGTATTATATACTGTCCCACTGTTGGGCACAGGCCTCATCTACTACTGAGAGGGATAAGGCCTTAGTCCACCACGCTGGCCCAGTGCGGATTGGTAGACTTCATACACCCTCGAAAAATCCTATTTTGTTTACGTGTGCCGGCAAGGAGCAGTTGCAGCATTTTTGAGTTTGGATTTAACAAACAAATTTGGTTATCATAGGCGAGATTTAAATGGGCAAGAAAACTGGGCAAGGAATTGACGCAATCGAGTTTTACAATCTATGCCAACAAGCCTAGCGGACTTCTCAAAATTTTTAAGCAAGCAGAATTTAATTTAAAACTGAACCTTATGTCTCAGACATAAGCTGACGATGACTGAATGGAATTACAAATTGATTAACATCCCGCCCGTAAAGATTCGATGCCGAATCCTATTTGTAACACGTGTAAAAATCGTATTACATCGATCCCACGTTGAAGAAGGTAAAAGGCAAGAGGACGATGTAGAAAAGTTTTGTCTTATAGTTTTTAGGATTCCTAGCGTCGATAAAAAGGCCATAAGGCAACACGCAGACGCTGTCATCCTGTTATCGAGAACACGACTGTGAAACTAACAGTTGCTACAAAGTAGCCAAGGGTGAAATTTTCCAAAAGGGAACCCAATACAACATATCGGTATTACTAATTTACATAAAAGCGCTCTGCGAATCGCTCAGACAGTTAGATTTTATATAAATTACGAAAGGGATGTCGGTAGGAATCGGGTTATATAGATCCTTCGCCACTGTAAGTATTTTAAACAATTGCCAGTTTTATTATAGTTGTTGTCTTCTTGACTTTCTCGGTGGCGTAGTTGTACTGCATGCGCGGTACGACAGCGCTCTGAGGTCCTGGGTTCGAATCCTGGGTCAGGCAAAGTGATATTTGGGTTTTTCTACTCAGTATCAGCCCGGAGTCTGGAATTTGTGCCCGATATGGCGATAGGCTCGCCCCCTATCACATTATGGGACGGAACACACTTGTCGAAAAGTGGTTGTATTGGTTGCGCCTCTGCATACCCCTTCGGGGATAAATGCGTGATGTTGTGTATGTTGTCTTCTCGGCAACAAGTGCACAACGTTTGCGCGGTGCCTTAACTTTCAGAATTCGTCGCAACTATTTTTCGAAAGATTTTTCAGTGAGTTAAAGTCAAGTAATTTCATTGATAGGATACAAATCTTCCAATAAATCAATACGGCACGTACTCAAAACCTTTTCGGTGTAGCCATAACTCATAACAGTTCGGCCATATTTTTGCTAAATTAGGACATTTATCAGACCCAATGACCATCTAACTGTGTGAATAACAAATTAAATACAAACAAAGACATTCCCAATATCTTTAAAACGCGAAGAAAATAAAATCAAACCTATAAACTCAAGTTAATTGCTGCAAACTCGGGCTAACTTGAATTTATAGCTTTATGTAACAGAGGTCGTGCCTTAAGACCTCATTAAATATGTTATGAGAAATAAATCATAGTTTTTATAAGAACAGCAATAAAATTGTTGAAAAAACTTGTTTCTTTTTTATTTATTTCTTTTCTATGACGAGACGAGCTTGCCGTTCTCCTGATGGTAAACAATACGACCGCCCATAAACAGTAGAAACACCATCCAACACCATGAATTACAGAGTATTGTTTGGTATTCCACTGCGCTCGCCATCCTAAGACATGAGATGTTAAGTCTTATTATGTCCAGTAGTTACACTGGCTACAATGTCCTTCAAACCGGAACAGTAACTATACACTGCTGCTTGACGGCAGAAATAGACATTACGGTGGTACCTACGCAGGCGAATCCTCATATATGAGAGACCAACTACCAGTTTTATTAAACTAACGATAAAATTATTAATTTAGGAATTTCTAGATACCAAATGGATGTAAGTCCCACTAAATGTGCTTGTAACATCATTTACAGTATTATATGCAGCTGATGCTACTTATATGAATAGGGCTGCCTCGATGGCGCAGGAGAATTGCGTGCGCATTCCTGATGCATGAGAATCCGAATTCGCATCCTGGGTCAGGCGGAATGATATGTTTTTACTCAATATCAGCGCGGAGTCTGGAATTTGTGCCCGATATGGCGATAGATTCGCTCCCAATCACGTTATGGGACGGAATACAAGCAGCGAAAGTACACCAGTTTCTGCGAAAAGTGTGCCTCTGCCTTCCCCTTCGCGAATGAAAGGCGGTGAGTGTTTGTGTGTAAATAAACAATGTATCCAATTTATACGTGACATTCCTTGTAATCATTATAACGTTTTCAATTAATGTAATATTCATTCAATCTCCTTACATCTAGATGATAACAATTGATAAGTTATGATGCTATCATGTAATTAAATTTATAATTATATTAACATAATTTCACTGTATTGATCATGATTCAATAGGCTCGTATATATGCATTATTATACATACGTATCTATATAAAAATATGTTTATAACCACTGAGCTATTTCATTAAATTTAGATTTATATAAAGATATTGTCAGAGCATATTACAACAACCAGATTCTTAAAATAGGGAACAAATAATATTATAGTTTGCATATTAACAAGGATTAAAATTACCGTATAGATGAAGTATGAAGAAATACTAAAATATTAAAAAATAAAAACAAAGCTGACAGTAAAGTGACGTCACTTGTTTATCATCGATGACGGAACCAATGTATTCGATTTGTGAAAAAATATTTACATTTGACTCACCATCCGCGGAATTCGTTTTAATTCACAGATCACAGTTGGATTTAACGTTTCGATTGCAACACCCAGACGGCTATAAAGACTTTGGAATGACGTCATCATCATGATTCAGTCACACCAAGCTTCAATTTTGCATGAGATGCAATGGTGTTCTAAAGTATATTTACGATACTTTTCATGTTAAATGGTAATCTCGTTAGGAATTTTCTTGGAAATCAGAAAGTCACGAAGATTTTGGGGATTTACAGAGTTAGTTGGAGATCGACGAAACAAGGTGAGTACAGAAGAAATCCAGTAGAGATGGATAGCATTGAAGCTCTAATGACATACTATTCAAAGGCAGGTCAAGACTATTTAAGATAATTTATGAAAAGGTTAATCAAAATAGAGTGTGCGGTAATAATATCCTAAGAAGTAAATGTATTATGCTCTATATTTTATATTTAGATGTAGTACAAAAAATCATCTCTCGCATTTACAAATAAAAGGTATAAAGATCAAAAATAAAGAACATAAAGATACTTAAGGGTGTGGGATTGGGACGAGAGTAAATATTACATAAAAAATATATTGTAATTTTTTATAAAATTAAAAAGGCATTCCAAAACAAATTTTTGCTTTGAGGTCCAAAATTTATATGAGCTTAAGAAATTTTACGTTCCTTAAAAACTTTTTTAAAGTATAAAGGGTTATCTTTGTCGATTATGTTTAGCACATTGAGCATTTTTTTATAATGGGAATTAGGTTTTTTTTGAGTAATTACTCCGTTACATCCGGCGTCCACGTGAGCAGAATCGTGCGGAATGAAATTTCATTTTATTAGCGCGATGATTTTACTCGGCGCACCGCGGTGCGTTTCTGCTTGACGCTCCACTCAGTTTCATAGTAAATACATATAAGTACAGCAAATATTAATTCGATTCGATTCTAACTTATAGCACCTTTTCAAGCAGGTGTTAGTACTACATGATGAGTCATACTACATTCAATCTAAACATACGTCATGTCTCTGTGATTCGTTTTTGTGAGCGTTTGTGAGCGATGGGTCTAGGAATTAATGCTGATGATTAGTGATCACCAGGAATACTATAAATATTATATATAATACACTAGTTACTAACACCGATTGAATTAAGTATCCATACAAATAGCAACTTGACAATTTTCTCAAAAAAAACTGATTTTGAAAAAAAATGTATAAATAAAAATTTCGTCAAAATAATATTGTAAAATTATTATTAACCTATAATCTACCATAAATATATTTCTTGCTTTATTGTTACAGCTATCAAGTAGCCAATTACCAGGTCTAGTTGTATTTAGAGAGATATGGGTTATTTTTAGGTATATTTTGTGTTTATCGTTGATCGACTTTCAATTCACACTAGTCCGAGATCAGTCATTCGTACCATCTTACTATCTCATCCACACTGCGATTCACAGGAACGCGGGATAAATTCATTACCACTTCTTTAACTGTAGTCTGAAATTATTATTTTAAGGCAGACATCAGACGCGCTACCAATGATGTTTTCCTTTCAAAATTCCGAATATTGCGTTTGAAATATAGAAATAAAACCTCATTAACGAAGCCGAAAGTCGATTAAGAAAGAAATAAATAGTAAAAGAACGGCAATGTCAATATATTTTCTTAAAGAGTCCCTCTGAGTGCCTATCGTTTGGTCTAATGGCCTATGTACCACGAACGGGATTCGATAAAAAGTTGCCAGACTAATAAACGTTCCTTTTAAAAGTATCTGTTACAAAATATTGCAGTAATTGAATATTATTTCGATGACATATATTTTACGGTTTGTATGTTTAATGATTAATCTTATAAAATATTTATTGAAAATGTGGTTTAGTAAGTCACTGAAACTAAAATCAATTGCTAAAATCGTCTTGTAAAAAATTATTAAAGTCATCATTACGGCTCACCTTGTATCGAAGGTTGAATTCATTCCATTCTTCTCAAGTCGTTGAATTAAATTTGGCCAAAAGGTATGATGCAAGTCCCAGATCCAAGGTCCAAAATATTATGTAATGTGCTACTTGCCACTAAGTATTTAGCAGCAGCAAAAGGGGAAAATTTTCGGAAGGGAACCCGAAACAACATATAGGTACTAATATGGATGTATGCGGTCTGCAAATCGTCCTGATGATGATTAGATTTTACATAAAGTAAAGCCACTGCCACCCATCGCCACTGGTATTTAGTGCCTGATTACGGCGGTTGGCGGTTCTGCTAGGGGTTCTCTTTGCACGGGGCCCCTAAAACATGCTACTCTTGTACATGATTAATCTGGTATTAGGTATTTTAAATGCAGCGTCATGTTAAGCAAGATTAATGCCAAAATAATTCTACAAGTAGGTACTATATTTTTAAACTAATCATCTGCAACCAGCAAATAATAAATTTCCATTTTACTTCACCGATACCAACATTTCATAGATCCGTTGACAGAATCTACATGAATCATGGCTTTATTATTCAAAATATTCTGACAAAGTTTTAATAATTCACATACAGCCAGACAGGCAGGTAAATCTTATGAATATTTGTATTTTTATTTACCTTATATTGCACGATGTCTCGGCGTAACAATAAAAAATGAATGTGAACATTCTATTTTTATTTTGACAACAATGCGTAGAGGATAATCGGGAATGTACTCTTTTGTTAGGTTTGAGTGTAGCAAAGATGTTATTTTGTGTATAAGTATTTTTGTACAGTTAATATTTGTTTATTACTGTAGGCCCGGCAGACGTCCTGCCGCAGACTGCCTTCTACGTAGTACGCATTTAATTACTGGTGGTAGGTCTCTCATACTATGTGAGTGTCCGCCTGGGTAGGTATCAACGCAATGTCTATTTCTGCCGCCAAACAGCAGTCACTGTTGTATTCTGGTTTAAAGGACATTGTAGCCAGTGTAAGTACTGGACATTATAAGACTTAAAATCTCAGGATGGCGAGCGCAGTAGAATACCCAACAATACTTGGTGATGATTGATGCTCCTACATACACGTGAAAACTGTTTTTTATTTATATAGATAAAACAGAACACAGTCGTGAAAAACAATAAAAAATCTAATTCTCATAAAGTATTAAACACACACATGTTTGTTGTCGTGTCAGGATAACGTTGGAGGCGGTACAGTGAGTGACTACTAACTAGATTGCACCTTAGACCATGTATGTACCCTAATGTAATTCAGAAACATTTACCAGTGTGTTACTGCTCAAAGTATTGATGATGGTATAAATAACCGTGGAGTTGAGATGCTACTCCTTTTTCTAAACCAGCTAAGATTATAGGTAGAAAGAAATAAACTTTTTGTTCCAAAATACACTCCAATGGTCACAAAATATTCCTGTTAAGGCAATATTATGCTCATAATCCATATCATAACTGAAATGTAAACAAACTATGGATGCATTAGCTGGGTGGTTATTCTTACTAAGCAAACATTCTGTCTATTATGAATAATGCACATGATCTAGATATAGAATAATTTGGACATAAAATCGCGCACGACTGTGTTAGACAAAAATGTCGAGGTTGTGAGAATTATCTCCTGTACCAATCCTTTCTCATTTACCGACTTAGGTATAGCATGGAAAGTATGCTATACCTAAGGTTCATTTATAAGGATTAAGCGGATTCAATTGAATGATTACGTTATAATTAAAAACATATTTTTTTAATAATATCGAAGTCACGTGGCACGAAAGTTCTGGAGTGGACGCCACGTACCCACGAGGTGGACTGATGACCCAATAAAAGACGCTGGTCGCTAGATGCGGGTCGCTTCCAATAGGGCGATCTGGGAATCTTTGGGGGAGGCTCATGTTCAACAGTGAACATGCTGCGGCTGATGATAAATAATACAATCTAATTAGACTGCGATAAAAAGCAAACAACAAAAAAGGCAGTAAAATTTAACTATGGAAAATTTCCCAAAATTAAAACTGACATCTACATTACCCAACAATAGATAAAAGAAGAAAGCATTCCCTTAGCTATTCTGAAAACATTCTTGGATTGTTCGTGTGGAATAAATAAGTCCGGCAGCGGTCGTCACGCGTTTACGCGTACGCTTACTATGAATCGAGTTATTCACGGATCGCTCGTCTCCAGTCACCAAACTCGCCAACTCGAATCTCGATCGTTTCGATTCATTTCATTCAGTCTGCGAGCGCCCGCCGCGCGGTTGTCACGTGTGTATGTGTCGCCCTCGGACCGATCAAACCTCGCGACTTGCCGCCATTACGAGTTGAAAACTTAGTTCAAAGTGATGTTTAGTGCAAAAATGACGACAATGTTCAACAACGGTTTGTGTTAACGAGTAACTGGTGTGTTTTATTTGTGTAACAAGTGCAAATTTGTTGTGCACGTCACGAGTGGATTTACAAGTTCACCCGGCATTTGTTCTAGCCGTGAGTATTTTGACAAAGTTCACGTTTTCAACCATTTGAATTGTAAATTGCGCTGATTTTGTACTTTGTTGTTAATTGTGCGTCGTATTTTGGGGCCGTTTAATTATAAATGTTAAACGGTTTTCATACAAATGTTTATTTACGAGATAAGTGTTGCTAATGACGAACCGGAAGGCTAAAGTACACAATGCAATTTTAAAGTCGTGGTTAGTTTATCACTTACGTAAAGATAAGATCTTCGTAATCGCTGTACGTATATGGCATACATGTCTTAAGATTTTAATACTATTTTATATTAAAGATGGCGATTTTATTAATTTTCTAGTATAAGAAGGTATTTCACAAGAGTTTAAATCATAACCCGATGATGAATTTTACTGGTATATTTGGATATATTTATATTCTAGAACCATTAAATACATAAAGTTTCTAGTAAAGTGAGAATTGACAAACGTTTTTTTTTAATTACCAACCGAAAAAGCACCAATTTTTTTATGTAGGTAAGTAGGTATTGCGTGCGGAAAAACGTTTTTATGTTCTTCCAATACTAATTGCTGTTTAAAATTAGTCAGCAATTGCCTTCGTAGGGTTGTCCAGTGCATAGAAAGGTAGTTAACAAATCATCAACTTACGATCATAATCTGACACTACACACAATACGGAGAATTTATTTATTTTCTAATAATTATCTCGAGTTCCTCGAAATTTCTATGTAAGTACAATCAGCCACTAAAGTAACTAAAACAAATTCCAAACTTTAAATCGCTTTTACACGTTGAGTTAAATTGAAACACTTTTTTGTTTGTCCGAAGTGAAGCAAGTCCCTTTTTTATTTTATTCTATTTTTGTAAAGAAGAAACATTGTGGATAAGAACAAGAAAGTGTTTAGGCGAATTTAAATTTCGAATTTGTTTTGCTAACCGTTACTTATGTTTGCGCGAATGTTACTCATTAAAATAAAACTATTTTTCGGATTTTATAGCAGTTTTTTTATTTTTATTTATTCTACTACTTACGTGGGTGATCGTACGAGGGATTGTAGGAAACTACTTATTTCATAATGATTTATTATTGATATTTATTATAGCTAATTCTACTTGTAAAGTCCACGTGGTCTGCAAATTAGTTCTAGAAAATACTGGCCTTGTTAAAATTCCACGTAGGCATTTAAGGATCTCCCGTTAGTCCCACACAGCCTAATGCTGGCACTACACTATGTATTTGTCAAAATATTTCCACCTTTTAGGGAAATCAATATCGACTTTGTATAATTTGTACAAAGTTGACGTTGCATTAGCCAAATAACGCAAATGTTCGCTCAAAACCGTCAAGTGTGCCAGTATTGAACAGACAATAAAATAACAGTAAAATTTAATAAACATAGGTAAGTACCAACATTTTTAATAACTAAGATTCATGGAAACGGCGAATTCTATGTAAAAAGGTCTACTTAAGTATTTATTACGGTTCATTGAGTGATTTGGAACGCATAATTAAGTACCTTTAAATTTACTTAGGTATTTTGTAAACTAGTCTTTATTTATGTATACATGTTTCCTATTTAATAAATCAACTTGCGTGTATTCTTCGTACTTACTTAGTGATTCATGACAACTGGCTAGGTAACAGTACAGGCAATAAACACTAACGCTTTCTACCTATAACGTAACTAGGTAGGTAACTAACTATAGTTGGTATGTCGTGACAATAATTTATACTTTTTTTTTGCGGAGACATCGTTGTCATCACCAGGGGTAACGGTGTGCAGGCGATCTCCCCGCTTAGTAACCACGGTAGTCCCTAGGGAAATAGGGAGGAGATAGCTGGGAAGGAAGTGTGGGAGGAGGAGAAGGAACTATAGGATAGGCGGAGGGGAGAAGGAAGGAAGATGTTCGCGAGCCCTTATAGATCTCAATGTGAATTTAGCAACCAAGAGACATTCATAACTGTGTGGCTAGGGCTACAAGATGTTCCAGCGTGTCTTCGGAGTGGAGACCGAGTGCACAAGTATTGCCTCGCGGGGAATATTTTATACTTAGATAACTGCAGTGGTACCTTTTTTCGGGGAAATCGCAAAGATCCGAGAAACCAAGGGTATGATAGGGTAGTGACTAAAACTTTGTGGTAGCCTACGTTGTCGCTTAGAGGCGGCTCTGGGGTACCATAAGGCTACGTCCGATCTCTACCAGAACAACCTCTGCGGTATCTGTAAATAGTCCTTAATTACATTGTTCGTTACGTTTCGTACTTCGGTGCGTTTACATCGCTCCTTTTTACGGCGCACGTACAAACTCTGGAATGAACTTACTGCATCACTGTTCCCCAACTGCTATGACTTGCCCTTCTTTAAACAAGGCTTAAAAAGACTGCTCACATCTCGGTAGGTAACGGCTTGATGTGCCTCTGGCATTGCAAAGTCTATAGGCGGATGCTGCTTACCATCAGGTGGACCGCTTGCTCGTTTGTCTATTAAGGCGATAAAAAAATTGAACCCAGCTGGCCGGTAAAGTCTACTCACCAAGTTATTCCGTTGCAGGTGTGTACCTTGATAATCATCGCATAAAAATAAAAAATCTTACGACTGCACTTTAAAATTTAAATAAAATATTTATTGAAATTAAACTAATTTTCGGATTCTATCGCGGTGCTAGTATTTTATTTTCTCCCGACGTTTCGAAGACTTTGCAGCCTTCATGGTCACGGGGGGGACTGAGGTGTTGTTCATCCGTAAAGTCAAAGTTACAATATCTACCTACATTTTACAATTATACAGTGCAGGGTAGTTTACGATAAACAGTGATATTGGCTCAAAGATAACTAGCGTAGACACTTGCGTAGCTTGGATTTAGTGATAGATCATCGGAGCTCGAAAATCAATAATAAATTTCGCTAACGTCATTGACATAGCCAGAATTTCTTTGCTATTAAATATTTTTCGAGAGTGGTACCTAACAATTATCTGGTGAACCGTCATTGACCGAAGTTTAAATAATCTTCCACCATTTGTAGCAATCGCGTTGTATCGCCAATTAACACTGTTAAACACAAACACTTATGTATGTTGATAACCTGACCCTGTAATTATTATGGTATTAACGAACCCCATATCAGCTTTGTAAAGGGTAGTCTAATGTCCTTAGATATCCCATGTCCTGTAAGATAAAAAATAATTTTACGTTCGTCCTGCTCATTATGTGTTACGCGAGGATACAAGCACCTTCATTCTAGCGTCAGTCACGGAGGATCAACTAATACTGCGATACGAGAGAGAGAAGAGGTTTTATTGGCCTATAAAAAGCAAACGTTATGTTAGTGCGAAGTCCCATTAAAATAGTGAGGTATTTTTATATGCAATATAATTTGCGTTACATTGGGAAGATTAGTGTTACTTTTGTACGTGGAATCTCTTTGAAAACGAAGTACACACATACGTCTTTTGTCCTCGAAGACGTATGCAGAGACGCAACCGGTGCACACACTTTACGTCGAGTGTATTCCCATGACGTCATAGGGAGCGAGCTATCGCTATATTGAGCACAGAACAAAGTATAATATTTAAATAATTTAATACTTATTCATCACGTAAGCGAACATAGTTGCACTTATGATAAAACATGATACATGAGATGAATTATTACTTCAATTAAGTCACTTTATAACTGCAAAGAGCAGATTTATACTGGAAATAAAATCAAAGAAAAAAGAACAAAGTTAGACCACACACCATCTCCTTATGGTGGTGGGATATATTTTATATTCGCCCGGATAGCAACCACCTTACACAAGGTGTTATAATCCGCCATAGTGGCCCACGTAAGTGTATCGTGTTCCGGGATTAGCCTGTGTATTTACGGTTCAAACAGGCCGGCATAATTGTGTTGACTGTCGATGGATAATCATCTCACGGCAGTTAACATTCTATTGGACCATACTCCACTTACCAATGGGTGCAGTGGGAACACTAACGAGCACTTATAAAGAAGAAATGGTAGAGACAGCCATTGGTAGCCAGGCTTTCCACATGTTGCTTTTCAAATTAATATGGCCATTTGGAATTTAAGTAAGAACTTAGCAATGGCTTGCGTGCTCTAAGTACATTCAAATAAAATAGCATGGAAGGGAATAAAGCTGTTAGTTCTTCGCAAAGGAATAAATCTGTCTATAATATAATACGTAAGTTTATATATGTACATTTTTACGTTTATATACGTAAGGATTTCTCTATGGCTTTACTCTATATGTCTCCCGAGTACATTTAAGAAAAATGTACGCTCCAGAGCTAACGATACGGCAGGGCCATAATCCTACCAAATATCAAAGCAGCTATTCTCTTGATTGTATCACGACAAATAAGCCTTTACTGCTTGCCGGTTGTTAATATCGACGGCTAAAGTATTGCGTTGGTATGACCTTTGATCTCTATAAGTAGGTATTGAGTTCGTCGGTTCAGTTTTAATATAACCAAAGTGCCGAAATAGAAGTATTTAATGTTAAATATATTTGGAACAATTTTGTATTAATTATTTCGACCGTGGCGATTTATTTGAAGGTCACGTTGAATTATTTGTAACATTGCGAGCGGTGATATTGAATAATTGAATTTTATATGTTTGAGTTCTTGTTATTAGAAATGGTTATCAGGTATGCATGTAATACACATTCCTTTTATCCTTAAAAGGGTAGACAGAGACGCAAATGATTCAGCCAATTTTCGCCGCGTTTTGTCTGTGCGAGCCTGTCGCCACATTGGGTCGGGCACGAATTCCAGACTCCGGGCGAATAATGAGGAGAAAAACCTCATATGCCCGACCCGGAATGTGAACCCGAGACCTCAGAGCGGTGATCGTACACATCACGAATGTAACTACGATACTGAGTTGTTTGTATTATATATAAACAATCTTATTTTAGCCTAAAATATGCCATCAATTATTGTCCTTGGCATTGATTTTCCTTATAATTATTTATTATAAGACATCTTTTATACTTACGCATTATACAAAGGTTGATGGCGGTTTCCTTATAGTAATTTGTTATGTAAATATATTATATATATATACATTATGTATGTATAAATAATGTAAGTTATGCAGATTACATAGAACGAACGCCGGCAAAATTACGTTGTCCCGACGTCTCGCTATTTTTACGGTCAACTGATTTTGACCTGCTTCCGTTGTGGCCCATTTCTTCACGGCGAAGGCTAAATATGTTAGGTAATTTAATGGTATTAGGTCGAGAAATTTTTGAGATTGTTTTATGATAAATTCACTGACACTTAATTTATACAATTTTCAGTTGCACTTTCTACAACTTTCTACACAGGCACCTTGTAATGATGCAAATTTGTATGATATCGTTTAGCTTGTAAGTATATGCAGAGGGGTAGACAGTGGTGTAAGAGGCAAACTTTCATTAAGTCTGACAGACGCTAAGTGTATTTCCGCGGTATTGGACAAAATGTATCTAACATATAATATGTATTTTCTCTAGTTCTATGTGAATGCTTTAGTGCTAGTGATTGTCTAAATTCTAAATTGTCTAAATTGTCTCTTTTAAAGGAGGCTTAAAAAGAGTACTCAACGGTAAGCAACAGCTTGGCTGTGCTTCTGGCATTGCAGTCCATGTGCGGCAGATGCGGTTTACTATCAGGTGGACCGCTTGCTCGTTTGCCTAAGGCAATAAATAAAAAAATATAAAGCAGTAGACATATATTTCCCGGTCGACAGAGGCTTTGCTGTCTCTGGCATTGCATAAGTCTAAAGGCGGCGGATGCTGCTTAACACCAGGCGGACCGCTAACCCATTGGCAATAAAAAAACAAATGTTTCCAAACGTTTCATACGCATTGCGTGTAAAAACAAAACAATTCGCAATAACAACACTAAAGATTGTATTCCCAGTTTGTTTATATTTTATTGAACACAATGTTTAGGTAATGATTTCTTATGTTTACACGAATGACATTTAAATTAAACTATTTTACGGATTTTATCGCGGTTTTTTTATGTAATTATTACACGGGGGTCTGAGGTGTTGGTCGAAAAGTCGTCCGAAAAGTTCAAGAAGGCTGCAGTCTTCGAAACGTCGGGAGATAATAACAATGTTTATGTTTTAAACGTGTAGAATATAATTTATGATGATTTATTATCTATTTGTGATTGGGTATCGAGTATTGCTCTGTTATTACAATTTATAGAACAAGATTAATTACTATTCTGTATCCGGTTATGAAATTGTTGTTAATTGTAAATTACTTCGATATAGTGTCTCTAGATCGCCTGGGTGACGTAGTTGTATTGCGTAGGCGGTATTGGTGCTGCGATTATTTTCGGTTCGATTCCGGATCGTTTAATTATATTGGGGTTTTCTGGTCACTATCACTCTACAGCAACTATATGGATGAATGGATATTTATTTTTATTTGCTTATGTAGGATGCCAAACATTAGCATGTATTTTATGACACACGCAAGCTGTATAGCACATTAAGCCCGGTTTCAACAAGCCGGCATAATTGTGTCGACTGTCAAAGGTAATCATCTCTCGTCAGTCAACATTCTATTGGACTCCACGCTATTTACCATCAGGTACAGTGGGGTCACTTTAACGTATCTGTTTTAAAAAGAGAATCCCTGTTAGCAATAATCTGTCCTTTACAGTTTACAAATTAATTGAACAGAATAAGGAGAGACTTGAAATATTTCAGTTAGTTAGTACTTAATGGTAACAAACCGGACGAGACGATATTTATGTCCAAGACCAAACTGCCTATTGGCAAATCGATACACTATTTTTCCAAATAGGAACCAACATATTTTATGCGAAATTTTAAATTGTTTCATACAGAACGGCTAAGTTATTCCTAACACGGTATGAAATTAATACAAAACCCATATAATTGATGTCTGACAAAACCGCGAACTTTGTACGATCGTTATTATCGAACAAATAATTACTATTAATATCCATTTGATAATAAGGAAGTGAGATAAGACCAGGACGCCACTCGGAGGTCAGCGCGAACTCAGCGCACCGAGGAAATATAATGTGTGATGCATTGGTATATCGCGTGACTAGAAAGTTGAGGGATATGATGTGTCTATTCCGTCACGCGATTCATCTTCATATTGGTGCGATGTTTTCAAATTTAGAATTGAGCCGTTAAATTTCAAACGTATTTTTTTTTTATATAATACAAGGGAAATATATAGTAACATACATGTAGACAATACTTAATTTACATTTACACATTTATCAATATATGCTAGCTACATTCTCCACAGGCTACAATACAAAATTAGAGATAGGTAATTATTGTGAGCAGACGAGTTATGTGTTATCTGTTGTATAGAAATTAAAATAAGATAAAACAACATTCTGAGTTTTTATTCTCAATTTTCAAGTAGGTACTGCTTAAGCGCAGAATCTTACAAATTGCGAAGATGAGCAAGGTTTTACTAAAATATATGTCAAGTTTTATACTGTTTAAGCGAGGATATGGACATCTTAGAATTTTCAATCTTATTTTATGTATGTATTTCAAGATTTTTATTCAACATCAAATCCCCTATAGTCGAAGATATATGGTAACGCATGTCAGAAATATAACAACTCAATTGTCGTTACGGTGTTAATACACGAGATGATTGAATAAAGAAGGAAAATGGTGTCGATAATTTCAATATTCATTTCATTAGAATTTTTACCATTAAAAAAAATTTGCTGCCTCGGTGGCGTAGTTATGTTGCGATACGACTGTAGAGCTGAGGTCTAGGATTTGACCCCGGGACGAGCAGCTATATTTTTCTGCTACTGAGCACCGGAATAATTTCAAACTTCGGGTTGATACTGATCAACCCGAAGTTTGAAATTATTCCCGGTGAATAGTATAGGATGGGACCTAACATAGCTGGTGAATTATGGATGTTTACAGGTCTGCCTATGCCCGGAAAGCAAAAACAGCGTGATGCTACGCAATTGTTGAGTTGAGCATTGTGTTAATTTATTAACTCTTACATACAACAGCACATATCTTGAGATTTAGGTACAAGAAACCAAAATAAATCATAAAAATGACTTGATATTTTCTACTTATTATGTAGTTGAAAATTGTAAGTACAGTTCCCGAATATGATGTGGTTGCCTATTTACATACTCGCATAAAGATAACGACTGGCAGGAGAGTCGCATCGCGTTGCAGTTTCGAATTACTGTCATTAGTAGACATAACGTTAGCTAGAATATGATCGCAAGTCTTGTGTGTGGTCTTATAAGCCAGATAGTAATAGTTGCTTGGAGAGGTCAATATGGCGTATTCGCGGACCAGTTAACCGTTCTAAGTTCGATTCTTAGGTTGGACAATTTATGTGAGTTTTTTGTTTATTGAATTACTTACTACGAAATGTCTCAATAAATCGTTTGTAATTTCTGTGATATCATACTACCAGATGTCTCAATACTTTTATCTTCTGGATATAAGAACAAAATTTGAATGCTAATTTTGCCATGTAAAATCTTTCTTATTCACACATACATAAGAAACATTTTTTGTACGTGAGTCGAGTACGCAATCATGGCAAAAACGCTTCGGTGGTCTTGGTTTAATTCTTATCGCTACAGATAAGAGGTTGAGGACCTGCTATTTTGGTTGTAAGGAACATTATGTTTGGGTAAGATCTAGATATGATAGTGTTACAACGAAGACGTGATATGACCTATACATGGAAGGTAGTAATGCTATTAACTGATTAAAAGTTACCCATTAAATAAATTATAACGTGACTGAAAATTAAATTAATATTACGCCTCGGCAGTCGACATAATTATGCCGGCCTGTTGGAACCGATTGCACACAGTCTGATCCCGGAATGGCATTATGGCGTTTTGAAATAAATCTTTTTTAACGTGCACGGTAATGTGACCCCTAATGTACCTGATCGTAAGTATTGGGGTCCAATAGAATGTCGACTGGCGAGAGACGATTACCCCTCGGCAGTCGACATAGTTATGCCGGCCTGTTGGAACCGATTATACATAGGCTGATCCCGGAACGCGACACACTTACGCGAGCCACTATGGTGGGTTTTAACACCTTGTGTACGGTGGTGGCTATCCAGGTGGATATAAAATATATCCTACCACCTACAATTCTCGCATCTGTATCAAATTAATTGTGAAATTGTGTGGTGAAACTATAAAGATAAATCGATTGTAAGGAATTGCGTCCACGGACTTCATTAAAAGCATTAAGAGAACACACATTGAGTAAACTGCGTTTGCTAGAAATTAAAATCATGCCACGTTGAAGTTAATTATACAGCACTTTGGACTTTGTACGGACAGGTGTTTTTCTTAAGTTAACCATGGCCTTGGTTTGA
This sequence comes from Manduca sexta, assembly GCF_014839805.1. Lineage (NCBI taxonomy): Eukaryota > Metazoa > Arthropoda > Insecta > Lepidoptera > Sphingidae > Manduca > Manduca sexta. The sequence goes on along the minus strand of NC_051135.1, from coordinate 9,029,416 downwards.
AACTCATAAATGTTTAAAATGGCGGACGTAATGCCAGATAAAATGTAAGTAATATACGTTTTACAATTAAATTGTAACAGGGCGATGTCTGTACGTTATTAATATTATAGAAAAATTAATATGGGATGTTTTTATTAAAACAATAGGAGCCAAAATAACAGTTTTCTCATTTTTTTATTGACTATGTTTGTACATGCATCACGCAAAAACTACAGCATGGAATTAAATGCAATTTTCATTAATGTATTGCTAGAAACCTAACTTAAAATTTAGGGTCCATTTTATTCCGGAAAATATTATTCCGGTCTTTTGTCTCGAAAAAACTATATCACGCAGGCGGAGTAGCGAGCAAAAACTAGTTCTTAATTATTTAAAATTATAATTCATTTATCTTTAGTCTAGAAGCTCCCTACTTATATTTAATTTACTTTAGTTCACATTTTCATTACACAACCCATATTTCAACAAGTTGGATAGAATTTTAGCCTATTGCCATACATATAAGGCACTAATTCCAATTAACTCAGGAGGGTTTTCGAATAGCAAAATTCATACAAATGTATTAACAACACAAACTTATTTAGCATTACATGGGAATCAAACCCATGATCTCATCACAAGCCAAGTACGCTACTACCCAATAAGACGATAATTATTTATTATAACTCGATATATGTATAGTAGGTATACATTATACATATATATTATTGTGGATTTCAAACGCTCCGATAGTGAAATCATAAAGTATACTTAATGCAAGTTTTTCTATTCCTCACACAGACTAATCTCTTATTCATACGACCGTACTTCGTCATATCGAAAACATTATGGGGGATCATTCTGCATCTAAATATCCGTAATAATTTCATGATATACTAGAATATTCCATTTCTATATTCTTCTGTGTTTTTCTGTTCAATGAGTTTGGAAGGCTTGCTTTTTGTTGGTTAAAATGGGCTTAGATGCTATAGGAGTATTGCTGGGTAAATCTTTTCTGAAAGGAAGTTATAGCATGAACGTAAGTAACGGCATATCATCACTTGAGATAACATATACTATATAATCGTAATTCTATTTACGTAATAGGTAAAACACGAATAGCAATACATCAATGACTCGTCAGCAGCAGGAAAAAATGACAAATATGCTACAAATCTTTTAAACGTTTACTTAGAAAACAGTATTTATGTTTTCAATATTAAAGTGTATTACGGCTTGACAACGCCACAATAGTAAAAAGAGAAACGGTAGGTACGTAACATTCCCGAAGTGTATATCTGAGAGTCCTAATAAGTTTATCATAATTACTCAAACACTGCCATATTTTCAGTACTCGGTTCAAAGATGCTCATAGGCCGTGTCGGTAAATTGCAATTGTAAATCTGCATTAAATTCTCGTTTTACAGTCGACAATAATTTCCTATTCAGCTGAAATTCGTATGAATTTTAAAACACTCCTTGTTCAGTCTAGACGAGCCATTACGTGTGCATACAGCTTTACCGTTGCCACGTTGCAGCCGTGGGTGGAATCATTGCATTAAAATATTTATCAGTTAGTCTTCTAAGGATGGTTTTTATTTATAATTCATAAGATGTCTGCTTGAAGATGTGCAACTAGTGTATACGATTCATCGAGTTTGTTTCTTTGAAAAGATTTTATAAGCAAATAATCTTAGGTTTGCTTCTGCCCTTTTCATTAAATTATTAAAGGGCATTGTTTTTGTATGTTCCTTAGCGGTTACTTACTGACAAGCATCTGTAGGATGGCGAATTCAGTTACTTCTATTGCCTACAAATGTGCGAGTCTATCGCCATAATATGGAACTTAAATTCCCAATCACGTACAAATAAGAACCAAACATTTCTCTTAATTCGTACTAATATTTAGTGCCCTTTTTGGGAATATTAACTCACCATTAACTTCACAAATACACTTCTACTATATCATTAAACTGATATTATATCCTTATACCCATAGAGCTATATTAATAAACCTATATATGATACATATGGGTTTGTACATATAGCTTCTTGCAATAGAATTTACTAACTAGGGGGGGACAAGTGCCCTAAGGCGGGGTTGGCTATCTATCTCGAAATACGTATCGGCAAACACGTATCGGCCGAACAGTATTAAACCTATTGATAAACATAACATATGACTATCTGGCAATGGCAGCAGGCTATATTGTGAACTGAAACGTCTTAAGTTCGATTCCGAAATGTGAATTTTTCGAAAATGATTTATTTTTTATTGTATTTATCAGGGAAATAACTGGTAGCCGCCTATATGTTAAACATAGTCAAATTCTGCAGTAAGGTTTAAGAAGTTTGTTATTAAGGCATAAGGGTAGCAAAATTGGAATAAATAAGTTCTCGTTCAGTAACAAATGTTCAGTTCAAAATCTTTCTTCAGTTCCATGACCTTATTTATAAATATCAGTCAAAAGAATGAAATTAATACGTTTCAAAACCTTCATTCTTTATTTACTTAAACTTAATAACTGCAGAATTTATGATATTCATGCATTTTTGAAACTTCCACTTAAGGTAATATATCAGGCTGACTCGGCGTGTGCATAATATTTGAATGTGACTTGGTCTGCGTTGGTGTTACGGACCATCCATTATAAGTTGAGCCCTTGAGTGAATGACTATGGATGCTACAGAGAGGTTACTCGAAAGCGAATAACTTAAAATTTCCCGTTTACGTTACGTTCTTTTTTTACTTAGAGACTGCAATGACGTGACGTGTAATTACTCTAGAAAAATTTAATTCAAATACGTTCAATATCGTTTTTCCTGACACTGCAAGTTACAACATGAAACTGGATTTTTTTCTTCACTGGAACACGCAGGAATTAGCCTGACAGGCATAACCGAGGCGACTATCGGGAGATACGTCTCCGGATATCGACGTTTTACCGTTATTAGATTTACTATCAGACTTTATCCAGATATGAAACTGTTTTACAATCATGAGTCATATTATTAACGTAAGACATATCTAAATTAACTGGGTTCTGTATTATTGGACAAACAGGCGTAATTAATTTATAATTAAATGTATCACATTTTTACCCAGATTTTTTACTTTCTTCTATGATCACATCGGTCTCTTGTATTGTTACTACTCCATTCTTAATGATCTCATCTGAGTTATGCTTTGATCTGGACTTTCATAGTATTCTCCAATCTGATCGGTATCTTCCATGAGTCATATAAGTGTGAAATAAAACAATGGAGTAGTTCACATTTATTGGTATTAACGCAGCGGCGATAGACTAGTCGGTTGTGGAACGGACTGCCGAGACAAATGTCCGCAGGTTCAAAACCCAAGATCACACATGTCTGAAATTTCTAAAATAATGTGTGTATTCTTTGTAAATTATCGCATGTTTTAACGGCAACGGAAAACATCATGAGGAAACCTACATACCTGAGAAGTTCTCTATAGGAATTTTGAGGGTGTGTGAAGTCTACCAAGCCGCACTAGGCCAGCGTGGTGGACTAAGGCCTAATCCCTCTCAGTAGTAGAGGACTCGTGTCCAGTATTGGGACAATATACTTACGTATTATTACAGAGTTGATATTATATATTATGGTATTAACTCTGTAGAAAAAACTAGTAATTAGTAAAAAGTATTGAAAAGTGAGAGCCACAGTGTACAATTGAAATTCATTGATTTCCGACGGCCTTGTTCTCTCAGATAACCTCGGCTGTTGCAGGTCACGGTATTGTATAAAAGTTAAGTAAACACTCTTAAATGATTCAGCTGACAAAAAAGGCAAACCGCTTTTTCATTGATATTTGTTTAATGCCAGCGTTTTGGGTCTGTCACTTTCCTTTTCATCTTCTTTTTACGAAATACTTTTAAAAAATAATTAAATATGGCTATTAAATGTTCCGTTGATACTGAAATATTACTTTTCTAAGTATCTTGCTTTATATTTAATTAGATGTTGCTTGCGGATTAACCGGCTTGATAAGCCTTTCCTGTTACTAAAGTAACAAACACTAATGCGATTCATTGCGTCACAAGCAAGATGCCAAAGCAATCTTTTTAAAAAATCATAATACAAATCCTTATTTCACATGATAGCAAAGTACTGGGATAAAAATAGATTGTGTGCTTATACAGGACATGGTTTACCCGTGTACCAAATTTCATCCAAATCCGTTTAGTGTTTACTTCTAACAAACATGCAAACATTTTTTAAAAAATCGCATTAATAATATTAGTATGAAGTAAGATAAGACTTAGCGATTATTTATGTAGAGTATTTTTAAGTTGTTGTATTTTTCGCAAATGTACTTTTCACATCAAATAGTACAGGTATTAGCCCGAAGAACATTTATAATATCTTAAGGGTACTCTGATGAACGGAGGCTTCGTGTTTTTAAGCTAGTTGCTAATTTCCCACCCACACACTTCGCCTAAATGTGGGACATTATCTGAAATTCAAATAACATTAGAAGGACGCTCGTAAACGCGATATCTGACTGTTCCCCATTTAATTTTCAACCTGTCGCCTGTCAGGTCCGGTCTAAAGGTCCTGTAATCTAAGCACGTACACAAGATTATGTTAAAGACTTCATATTAGCACGTGAATTACTAATTACTGATAACACGGGTCCTTGTGTCACGTCAGATATACTTCAGGGTTAATACGAAATTGCGAAGGTCTGTGTATTAAGGCCCCGTGTCCTCTAATATTCTCTGTTTGAGCTTCTACATTAGTACGTCTAAGCGTCTGTGTTTTGATTAAATTTTGTATGGTGATGAATTCTGGGTAAGTGTTGGGTGGGTTTAAGTTAGTGTCTTGGCATGTTTTCACATTTTGTTTTAGTTAAGGTTGATTTTTCAAAAATTGATGTATATTATTTATCAAATGATTATAACGTGACCAAATACAAAAGCAAAACTGTGGTATTAAAATCGTGTGTCTTACACTTTAGTGTAATATATACATTGTATTTTAAACAAGAAATAATTTAAAAAACGTTAGTTATAAAATAATTAACATTAATAGCGTGGAACATAAACGAAAGGTAAATATTAAAATATATTCAAAATTATTAATGCTCGAAGTTTTAAACGGTTTAAAAATACATTTAAAATTACCAAAAAACCGTTACACAACTGTCAATTCAAAAGATTCCATTTAAAAAGAAGGGAATAAATAAAATATTCACGATAAATAAAGAACAGTAAAGTCGTCAAATATTAAACAGCGGATAACTGGGGATGGCGTCGACCATCTTTCAGCCAAACACCTCGGCTGATCCCGGACTCATGTTTATTTTATACTATGAATAAACCAAACAGGTCGACTAACGGACCCGAAAAATATTCTACGGGACAGTATTTAAATAATAAAAAATTACAATGAATAAATGTGTAACAGGGAGGGATTTATCCTAATATTTTTCGTTAACGTTTTTGATGTCTTTTAGACAGTATTATTGTGTTGTAGCTATAAAAATAGTGATAAGAATACAACATTTGCTCTCGTTATAAATAGTTTTAGTTATGTATTTTATAATCCACTTGTCCAACAAAATTTTGAAACGAACTCAAGGTATATATTTCCTTTATTGCTAGATGCTATATAAGTACACCATTAATGGAATCGAACCTAGAAAAATCGAGCACCCCACAATACCAAAGGCCATTCATGTGATACACTACTTCTGTTAAATCACACACATACTTTTATCCCCGAAGGGTTAGGCAGAAGCGCAACAGGTGCACCCACTTTCCGTGTGTATTCCGTCCCATGATATGATAGATAACCCATCTCCATATCTGGCAGTCGCGAAAGGTCCATATAACCCGATTCCTGCTGACTTCCTTTTATGTAGAATCTAATTATCATCAGAACGATTTGCAAACCCCATTTATACAAATTAGTACATATGTGTTGTGTCGAGTTCCCTTTCGAAATATTTCACGTCTCGCCACTGATATCTGGCAGAAATTCAGACTGAAAAAAACCTTATATCACTGCTTGACCTGGGGATCGAACCCGAGAACAGCACTGCAGTCGTACCAACTATGCTACCGTGACAGTCAAAGTTATCCAAAATCAATAATGTTCGAAACCCGTTAGATAGTTTTGACGCGAAACCGTCTGGATTTACGAACAAAGTTTCTAGAGTACTTTAGAAACGCAGCAGCAACTGCCCAACTTTCAAACACACCTGTATGTTTACTTTTAAAATTTCCAACATGTTTCGGATTAATGGGTAGAAGATTTTACTAGATCGCTAATATAGAGGCGATAGCCTAGTAGGGCGTGGAACGGACAGCTGATGAATGTTCACAGGTTCAAAACCCAAGGACACGCACGTTCTGTGTTATGCCTTTTGTTAAATAATAAAAAAAATATATAGGGCTGGTATTATTATTATATAATTAGTTGCTCGATTTGAATCATTTGAATTAGGGATGAGGGCAAATATGCGTTGAGAACACAATTATTTATCGTGCCTCATATTGTAGGGTAAATATCAGTTGCTAAATATTGCTTTACATAAATATCTAACTTAAGATTATCAGCTATATTAAATGTGTCATCCAACATGGGGACACACATTTAGTTTATTATAATAACAAGATAATACCTTTACCTGAAACAGTAACATTCAAAAAGGTATTAAATATAAGAGCCAATGAATTCTGCACGTGACCGCTTACGAAATGTCGCGGCCAGTGAAAGGAAACGTGTTATAATGTTTTAATCGTATTTATTTTGTTGTTTACATGTTTTTTTATGCTTTGAATGACGAGACGAGCTTGCCTTTCGCCTGATGGTAGGACCCACAATAGTAGAAAAACTATCCACCACCTTGAATTACAAAGTATTGTTTGGTATTCCACTGCGCTCGCCATTCTAAGACATGAGATGCTACGTCTTATTATGTGCAGTAGTTACACTGGCTGCAATGTTTTACAAACCGGAACACAACAGTGACTATACCCTGCTCCTTGGCGGCAGAAATAGACATTGCGGTGGTACCTGCGCAGGCGGACTCTCACATCTGAGAGACCTACCTAGACTAGGTATTTTCATGAAATTGTCAAGTAGAGTAGGTGTGCTCATAAAGAATGTTTAGGCTAGAAACCTGAAATTATTTGTGTACTGTCTATCCCTTTGTAGATACAGACGTGAGCAAATTTTTAGCATGTGACTGTTACTAATCGCACTATACTATTGTATAGATAAGTATATAATCAAAGTATGTACATCATGGAACACCGAGAGCATGGCTAAATAACTTTCGTAACATGAATTAAAATCGGTCCCAGAAAAGTATTCATTGATGGAATTTTAATATAAAACCTCGGAATATTTTCCTTCAAGAATTTACACGGCATGTTTAATAACAGTAATTTCTGTTCCTTGTATTTTTATCGTCTCATTATAGTATACATTTTTTTAGCGGTTTCTAGATTATTGGGTGTAGATAATCTGCTTTTTTTGCTTCGTGTTTTTACACTTCGTATATGTCGATATCTAAAAAATAAAAGCAAATTGTAATAAAATTGAAATAAAATCTAAACTGTATTGAAATTATACAATAACAGTTCAATTCATGCTGCAAACTCTTCCTCTTCTCTGCACTTCTAACATTGGATCTATAAAAATGATAAGGACAAGGTCACGATACCCACACGTGGTTAAATAAACATTCTATTCCAAGTAAATTTTGCGTTTCCTGTCGCGGGGAAATACTAGTATTGCTATTTATAAAACAGTTATTTAGTTTTGGCGCTGTTCCAATACCAAATAAATGTGTGGAAAAACCATTGTAATGCCTAGGGACTGTGGTACGTACAAGACTTGACGGTGAGAAGCCCTGGAGAGCAATTACTTTTCAAACCCTATATTCGCTTTGTGAGTCTATGAGCTTTGCAATTCGTATTGTAATGTAAGAAATTATTGTATTTCGGGTTATAACAATTTACCTATTCTATTTTGTTTCATTTATGTTTTAAGTAAATGTATATGTTTATATGTGTTTAGTACTAATTAAAATAATTAGTCATTTGCGTGAATTCGATAGGTGAGTTTGTATCTCATATTTCCGATTTCAATACGACTCAAATATTTTTAATAACAAAATATATTCCATAATTATAATTAATGAATAAATTTTGCCGCAAAGTGGGAACCCTGTTGATATTTTGATCTCAAATTACTGCAGAGGAAATAAATAAGCGAGATGGTAGCGAGGCAAGAGAAATGACACAACTGTTCCATTCGAAAGTTTTAAGACTATCGTTGCGACAGACATATTAATAATTCAAAATATTGAATTTTTTATTAAGCTTTGTTGTGAAATCTTAAGATGAATCTCCGCGAAAACTACTAAGAAATTTAATTTTAATAATTCTATTTGTGCACATACGCTGATCCATATCTACAGAGGATTAGGTGCGGATGGTGTAACCACAATCCGTCTAGCTTATACAAATTCCATGTGAAACGAGCCTAATAATTCTTTAATAATTCCTTCCATTCAAAAAACTACTTCAAACAGATCTTTAAAATTCTCTTTATTTTATTCTGAGCCACGCCTTACAATTGAGTCTGAACGTCAAATTTGCTCACCACAAAGGCGATAACATCACAGTAATTTAAACATTCTAAACCAAACACTAGCTTAACAGTAAATTGCCCTGATAACCGTCGAACCTTGTTAGCCAGCCAAGCCTTAACTTGACATGGATTGGGTTCTAGAACATTTACATTCTTCAGTATCAATGTCACTTCGAAACAGGGTTTACCCAAAAACTTGATGACCTAATTTGATTAAAACACTGATGGACCCGACAGCGTTTGCCTGATATTAGCGCCTTTTACGTAGACAGCATTTCGACAGCTGCAATTAACACTACGCTGTCTTGAAAATGTCAATTTTACAGAAGAGACGTTTAAAGTGAAAAATACGAAATTTTATAATACCAGAGCTTTCTTAATGAGCGTTTTGTGTAATTCAAGAATTATTCATTTATTAGCAAAATAAAAGAGACTTTGTAAGCTTATAAAAGATAAAGAAATAATAATTTTACATTCTTACGGAAATTAGCCAAAAATCGACTTAGCGTAGTGTTAATTGTAGCTGTCCATTTTATGTAGACCTTTCATATTAGATCTCGAAAGAAAGAAATAGTCTGATGGCATGATCGATTACTTACAGGTGACCCAAACGCCCTTTACCTTCTGCTATAAAAATCTTACAAAATCCGACACTGAGAAGTTTAAAAATCCTTTTAAATGTTACTATCTACGTCCACAAAACACTTAACGACCACTAACATTACTCAGTCTGCAACCGCCATTTCTCTTCGGATATTTTCTTTTAATTGTTTCCCGTATTCTTACGATTTATTTTTGTAGATATATTTAAGTTATGACACCGTTTAATCTTGAATGAGTGGGCTTTGAAAGAATTTTATATCTAAGTTTATTTTCATCTTTTTAACTTTGGTCTACTTATTAGATTAAGTAAATTAATACTATATATTAAATAATTTCAAATTACAATAATAACCGCCTAGTAGTGAACGATAAAATTTGGGTTTCGATGATTTAATATTACATGTTAATTTTTCCTTTGGTTAAATTATTTGTAAGTTAAAAGACTAATTAGTATAATATTAAACTGAATTGTACTTCAATATTCAAAGCCAAGGACACTTATATTTAGAATACTACAAAGGGCAAAAGTCTTAATAAAGAAACAAAAAGAACAGCAAAATGACGTTGTATTGTACAATCGTGAGTTTCTTAGAAATCGGCAAAAAAGGTTTGCATTACGTCATGTGAATCAGAATGAGTTTTGGCACGTGAGCTTACGTCAGCACCGTAAGGGATTGTTGTCCCTTCGAATGTATCTACACTTGCGGTACTTCTTAAGAATCACTTAAATTTATTCTAATACTAGCCTTTGCTCGCGGCTCTGCCCGTTACAATTTTTTTCCGGGCTAAAAGTACCGTTTTATATGTTTCTGGGATAAAATGAAGCAATAGCAATACATCGGTGAAAATTGCGATCAATTTGACTTCTGTTATTCTAAAAAAGACCCCTCATATAATATTTTCGTCAATGAGTATAATGTAGATATCGGCCTGTTACAATTTTATTATATGTATAGAGAACCAGACATAATACAAACAATGACATGATGTGACTAATATTCTGATAATAATATGATCAGAATATTAGTCACATTTGTAGTCACAATTAGAATTTTACGTATTCCAAGAGTCAGTCTGTATTTTAGTATAGTAGTATTACGTATTGCCTAAGCTGCCTAACTAATTGTAAGAACTTAATAAAAAATCCTTGTGTGGTCCTTCATATACTAAATTCTCTCTTGACTTACATACACTACTACATATTATTAGATGAGTCCTCAAAGTCTCAGACAACTAATCCCTTCTGCCAATGACGCTGTCTTTTGACTGAGCCTGTGGCAAGCTTGAAACTATTGCCAATGTGTCTTAATATTATGTAATTATGCGAATATTGAAATGTAATATTTAAAAAACCGGCTAAAAGATCTTACTGCATTTAAAATTTAAGTCCAAAATTGCAAGCGGAAAAAGAAACGCATTCATTAATTTAACAATCCATTAAAACATAACTGAATAAACTAGTGAAATTCTAGTATTTTGATCTTAGTTCCGCAAGTTAATAAATTTATGAATAAATTGCATATTGCTCAGTATGTGTGCGGTCAAAAGGTTATTCCCTATCTATAAGTGGACACATTTTTTCGGTTACGCGAGGGACGTCGCCAAAACATCTTTCAGAAAGATCAATAGGCGATAGTGGAGGAGAAAAATGTTTGAAACTTACATTCATTCTTGTTAAAGCAACTTGCTTGACATATCAGTTCTAACAAGTTGTGTGAGTTGTCCCAAAAGTTTTATAGAAAAATCTGTCTTAGGGCAATTGAGACCGTTTTTAGAGAAACCAATTACTAAAGAACTGTTTTTTATGAAAAATGTTAATCATTATAAATCGTGTCATTGTTTCACTAGCAATATCTATATAAAATGTATAAGTTTAATAGTAATAATATCAGCCTTATATTATATACTGTCCCATCGCTGGGCACGGGCTTCCTCCACTACTGAGAGGGATAAGGCCTTCCTATTGAGAACTTCTCAGGTATGCAGATTTCCTCACGATGTTTTCCTTCACCATGCAATTCTTCACGCACGCGATAATTCACATGGTATTTAATAAAAAAATCTATAAGGTTGTTAATCAAACATAGTTGTAACCTGTGAACCAGATTTTCCGGCGCTAAATGAGAATTGCATTCGTTGGGATATCACAAACACAATGAAATCCTATAGTGATCCGTTCCGGCGAACCGAGTTTTTAAATCAACCAATGTGTATCCTGTTAGTAAGTCAGGGTAACATGTTTTTCACACATACTCGGTCTTTTGTTAGCTGCCACTCTCATATCATTTGGTTTAATATTTTTTACTAATCACTATAGATCCTATTGAAAAAACATAATCCCTTAATTTATGTCAAATTTCTTCATTATTCGTCTAAGAGCGCTATACGCCTTTGATATTTTAAAAATAAGTGCCCTTTTATTTTAAATAAATCAAAATAACTCGTAAGAGGTTACGCCTACATGAGTAATAGTGTATTTAACTTTTATGCTAACAATTTCTTAACATAAGTTTCAAAGGAAATATCTGCTCATTTTTGTTAAAAAATTTTGAGCTTAGACGATAAATTGGCCCTTATCTAAAGTCACCTTGCTAACATGTCTGGAGCTGTTTATCTAGAAGGGTTTTTAGAAAGTCCAAGACTTTAGGCCTCTTACTAAATTAGGTCTAGTGGGATATGATACTCCTCTGAGATAAAGGATTTATTAAAGAATAAGTTTGTTTGGTTATTAGATAAATCTACGCGTGGTAAGATAATGAAGTCCCCATGTTCATTCGTCGAATCGTCCACTTTTCCCGCTTCTTGTCCTGATATCAGGGAACTCCCGATCGTGACTGTTTTCTGTTTTCCTTTTTTATTTTTTTAAGAACACAAACATTTTATTACCCTATACACTTCATAAAGTCTTTCCAAGTACTTCAAGTTTAAAGATCAGGATGAACATTTGCTAAAATATGTTTGCACGCTCAGAAACCTACACACATGTACAACATCTCATTGAATAATAATAACAGGCTCCAGGCATACAGAACAGAGGATATTACGACTGTAATACGACCAATCTGTCTCAACGCGCACCCTTACTGAATTTATTCATAAAAGCACGCGATTGCATTTTATAAGGGACCCATATCCCGTGCTGGTTATTATTTAAACTGCGTGACGCGAATTTACGACAGACGTTTGGTATACGACGTGAATTGTCCTTCATTACCTCTTTAATGTTATATTAAGAATTCGAGACGTTTTAGCTTTACCCGCTGACTCTTTTTGTGGTTAATTATAAATTATGTCGGGAGTGAAAGTGGAGACTTTCTGAAATGTTTGTTACTTACTTTATTTATTTTAATACCATTTTTTGGTTCGGGGAAATTTGATGCGTGTTTTAGGGATATTTTTAAATCTTTCAACACATCAATGGGGTTTTATTTATTTTTCTGATGTACATGATAATTTAGTGTCATCATAAGTATGCGTTCAAGTATCTTAAATAAACTCTGTTAATTTTGAATTAATTTTATTGTTTTTAGTTTTAAAGTTGAATTAATGTTATTGTTTTTAGTTTTAAAAATCGATATTCAAAGTCTTGATGATTTATTCAACAAAATATCAAAATTGAAAAGTTTTCCCGTAACAAAGACAAAGTTCGCACACAGATGTGTTCATGGATTTGGTACTGAATAAATTCAAAGTATTTGTTTTTAAATGTGACTTTGACTATTGTGAAAGGGATATTAACTTCTATATTTTATTAGACGCTTTCATCCCAGATTATTAAGCGACAATGGTACAATAGAGAGTCATAAAACTTTGAACTTGGTATGTTAATAAAAATAATACTGTTTAAAATATGAATCTTAAATTCTGTTTTAAGGTTTGTGAAAATGTTATGAACAGTATTTATGTATGTTTTAAACCCCTGTGCGGTGGTAGCATCATAAAATGATGTATATAACGAAATATTAAAAATAATATTGCTCCATTGTAGGAATCATGACATGCACAAAAGATCGTAAATAAGAACTTCAACATTGTCAATGAAAGCTATAGATTCTAAATGAAAAATATAATAACGAAATTTAAAATAAATATAACTCAAAGAGACAAAGTAATAAGTTACTGCCATTATACATATTTATGCATTTTAAATGTAATTTAAAAAATGCTTTTCTTACATTTCATTTATAAAATATTTCAAACCTATATTTTTTATTAAACGTATCAGTTTTTACGTTGCCTGTTTTATAAAACAATCCTACTCATTAATATGAAAAAGAAACAAACACTCGTTCTATATCTATTTGTTAAAACACCTAAATGTTAAATAAGAAACCTCTATAAATATTTAGTAGTCAGTACCCTAACATAATTATACGTAGGCGATCTGACGTAGGTACTAGAAGATTGATTCTCCCACGGCTGAAACTCACGGAGATTCTATTAGTTTAAGTTATTAAGCCTTGTAGGTATGGTAGGAGTTAAACCTATATATGTGCTTAGTATGAAGTTAGGCTCAAGTTACGAGATGAAGTTTTGTATTAGAGAATAATGTTATTAAAAATATTCCTGCCTATATGTTCTAATCTGATAGATATGTAATGAGGGCTCAGATGTTTTTCTTTTAAACGTATGGTTTTACTGGTGGTAGGTCTGTCATATGAGAGAGTCCGCCTGGGTAGGTACCACCGCAATGTCTATTTCCGCCGCCAAGCAACAGTGTGTAGTCACTGTTATGTTCCGGTTTGAAAGACATTGTAGCCAGTGTAACTACTGGACATATTGAGACTTAAACATCTCACATCTCAGGATGCCGAGCGCAGTGGAATACCAAACAATGTTTTGTAATTCAAGGTGTTGGATGGTGTTTGTACTGTTTATGGGCGGTCGTATCGCTTACCATCAGGCGACCGGCAAGCTCGCCTCGGCATTCAAAGAAAAAAAAAGTACGGTATGCATTTTTGGGCCTTAGCACAATGCAGTAAAATACAAAGAAACCTTTTCTATGAAACGAATGACCATGGTCGTGTAGAGACAATTAATAAACGTATTCGACTAGTAAACAAAAGACTTCACATACATTTTAATTATACAAATACAGTCATTATGATAAATTCAAAACCATTACAAATAATCAGTTTCCCAAGGATTTGTCATTTGCATTCGACTAGTCGTGACTGCCTAAACGAGTTCCGACTGTACTTGGTTCTCAGGTAGTAAACCTTGGCACTAATCAGTTACCATGTACTCTATTATATGAATATTAGCCTGTTTGCCCAGTTTGTATAGCTTCAGAGAATTGGAAGAAGTTTATATATTATATTGTTACATGCTTTTGAATGATGATTGCTATCAAATAAGTTTAAAGCACGGACGAGTTACTGATTTACAATTGTTTAAAATATTATGTATGAAAAAATTATCTTTGCCATGGAAAGAATTTCATATCCAAGAGTATTATCTTCGTCATGCTCGATGTTTTCAGGAATACCAAAAACATTGGAACAAACGGGATATTCCAAAACATAAAGAAAAAACTGTCGTTCATTTTTATGTCAAGGGTCAAAATTAAAAAGCGGCCACCCTAACAGCTTTACCAGCTCGTTAACTTATGTAACCGCGTAAATGCAAAATCCCTTCAAACAGTCGTTTACTGTTATCGCCTTAAGTGGGTCGTCTAAAGTCTCCGCGCACATTCGGTAAGTTACGAGCCAACTCGAAGGATATTTTGCAAATTTTCTTTACTAAAAACGCAAGTTTTTATTACTTTTATGGCTATCTGACAACTCTTGGACAGCGTGAAACGTCAAGGACACGTTTAATCGGACAAAAATGACCAGGATGATACATTAAATTATTTAAAAAATGACGAATGACGTTTTTTTATTTCTTTAAATGACGTGACTAGCTTACCTTTCGCCTGATGGTAAGCGATACTACCGCCCATAAACAGAAGACACACCATCCAATACCTTGAATTACAAAGTATCGTTTGGTATTTCTCTGCGCTCGCCATCCTAAGACATGAGGTGTTAAGGCTTATTATGTCCAGTAGTTACACTGGCTACAATGTCCTTCAAACCGGAACACAACAGTGACTACACAATGCTGCTTGGCCGCAGTAATAGACATTGCGGTGGTACCTACCTAGGCGGATTCTCACATATGAGAGACCTACCACCAGTAACTACATAAGTAAAAAAGAATCTACGAAAAGAATAGAGGAAAACAATGATCAATAAAACTGTGTTAAAAGTCGACGACTGCGGTCGGTTAGAACATTTGAAAGGGTCGACATCCTAATATGAACTTAATATTAAATCCCACAAGACAGACTCTTCAAGAAAGTTTATTGCAGTGGAAGAAAGATTTTACCAAATTGTTATTTACTATTGCATTAAGGTATTTAATAGACTTTTACCTTTAAAATTAAAAGTAAACATGTGACTCAGCACGTTCGCGAAGGATTATAATGCTATTAACGTAATTAAAATCGTGATTAATTTGCGAAAACAAATGTTTGTTGTGAATTTTAAGTAAGATTGTCTGGCACTTTATGATTTGATTTAAATTTCATAATTGTTTATATTGCAAAATATAAGTTTAAAGCGATTAGGTTAAAATTATTTTTCAGTTTTATCCACATTAAATTAAAGTGTATTAAACGTCAGCTATTTAAGTTTAATTCTAAATTCATGTAACTGAATGTAGTTCAATCAGTATGTCTGATGCATATTTAATTTAATTTAAATCCCACTAAGAAATATTGAACTATGGAAATACATTTAGCTATTATGGTCATTCAAATTTTATTAAACTTTTAATTGTTAGTAAATGAGACGAAACTAAGCAGCATCAAGGTTGAAAACGTATCAAACATAAAACAATGATATTAAATATTCCACTCTCAACTAGTTTATCTCCACTGAAAATAATCATTTTTTTTATACTTCTAATACAGACATGAAATCCATTATTTAATGTGTTAAAGAGCAAACAGCCACTTGCTATTCCAGCATGAATGAGTATTTGAGAGCTTGCAAACGCGTGTCGGAACCGTTCATTGCGGTTAAATAACAGTGCGGGTTAGAACGAATTTGTTCGCGTAATGGCATAAATTTTTCGCATTCATTCATTTAGTGTTTAATTAGTTTAAAGAGGATTAGGTTAAGCTAGTAATCTATGTTGGCTAGGATTTTATTTTGTGATGTTTCTGTTCTGTATAGTAAACTGTTAAGCTATACGTGTGTGGAAATGTGATTTTACGGTACCTGATGATAAGAGTAGTAGATCCCAAATACAGTATACGCGAAGATTTTACCTCCTCTTTCGATACAACTTTGCCACGGTATAGTCCGTTGTGGACACACATTTTTCCTGTAGCCGCGTTTATTTTTAATATTAGTAAAATTGAAACGAATGAAACATGACAGAGTCAGCCTCATTGTTCCGACACGTGTTGTAAATTATTTGCCAATTGAAATCAAACCTCTCATTTCATAGTTGCCTCTACACATTATGAATGTTTACCATCCCGTGGTACCCTCATTAACTCTGTCAATATTAGGCCGGTTTACATACGCTCTGGATTAAACTGATCAAAATTAATCTCATTTAATCACAATGGATGACGCGTCTGTTGCAAATTACGCACGCATAAGTCATATGGAGATTATATTAAATTACTTGCAAACAACGTAATCGTTACCAATGTCGGCTTTGCGGATTATTATTTGGTGAATGTTGTTAAATAAAGTTTTAACGGTGGTGGAACTTTCATGGAACTTGCAGATAGTAAATATAATCTATGTGCTTCGATTTTGAACTGCAAAACTTAGATCGCCGGCTCACTACGATAAGGTGCTATGTTAAATTTTAATTATGTTGCAAAATGAGATTAATTTTTTTATTGTTGGTAAAATTTAGAAAACACTATGATACGTGATTCTCTTTTATCAAGAAGACTACGAATTATGTTTGTGTTTACTATAATATGTCAAAACCAACATTCCAAAATATGTGAATATTGGACACGTGTGCCCGATCTGATCCATCGCAATTCATAAAGCGAATACTTTTATGAGTTGTATTTATCATATCCGTGAATATATTCTAAGATATCAATAATTTTGTCATATTGCTTTTAATTACTGTTTACAGCGTTGAATTACACCTTGGATATCATTACTTTTATCATATTGCCGTTGATTACAAATGGTAGGTCATCGTAATTAATCAAAATATTACTGTAATTAATAAATAGTTATTAGAATTGAAATAAGAAGGGACATTAAGAGCATGACTATAGTTTTGCGGTCTTTCTTAGAATGAAGCTCATTCATTTAATTTTAACATGCGTATCATCTTGTGGCTAACGAAGATGTCGTAAGAAATACAAATAATAATTTATGTTTATAAACATATTACCAATACTTGGAAATACAGCTCATTCATGTTTTCCTTTAAATGAAACAAGGTTTTATATTGGCGAAATACGCGAAGTTAAATTAAAATAAGGTTTTACCTAGAAATTGGGTATGGTCTTAGCCTGTTCAAGGGAAATAGACGGCAGCATAGGGATCTTTGAAGTGCCAAGTTAAATAGGAGCTAAAATGGCTTCTATTTTACGAATACAGACTGATTTAACAAAACCCAGACTGACTAAAGAAAAAGAAATGTTAAAAGATGTTTTTGATTTTTTTCAAGACCTGAACAAACATAAACAAATAAATCAATTCTGATCATACATCAATGTTATGGAATTTATTAAACGTAAGCCATTAAAATTGTTATGCCAATTAAAAACCACTGACGTCTTATTTCAACCTTGATTCCTCAGTTATTTTAAAATTCTGCGTAAATAATTCTTGGTGTAATAATTGGAGCGCACCAGCTCATTTCTGAGACGACAATGACCTACTTTTAGATAAAAGATTACAAGGCCGTGACTTGGGTTTCGCGAACTAAATTCATTACCAACAATGTAATTTCTGGGTTTAGGTTGACCGATTCTTGCAGGCGTGGGTTTCCACGAAACATAGTTTGATTTAATATGTTCATTATCTTCATCAGCTTTCCCTGTACTATGATGTAGAATATAACTAGTAATATTAGCTGAACTGTAGTGGAGGCTTCGATCTGGCAAGCACAGCGTCGGACGTCCACCCACGAGGTGGACAGATGACCTAATGAAAGTCGCAGGAGGTCGCTGGATGCGGGCTGCTACCAATAGGTCGTTTCTGTAAATCTTTGGGGGAGGCCCATGTTCAGCAGTGGCTGTTAGTAGTATTTGTAGGAGGATATTTTGTGTATTAGACTGGTTTAAATATTATACATCTTGGTGAAAAATATCTTATGGTAGCTTCCACATTCGTCCCACGTGCAAAGGACGCAACATTTATTAGTCGTACATATTTTGACTATTCTGTACTGACCAAATCTAGTATGTCGTGTCAAGATAAAAATTTTATTTTATTTGTCTCACTTGCGCAGAATACACAGCCATACATTTCGAAATCATGTTGTCCTTCCTTGACTGCACGTCAGCTAACCTTACGGA
This sequence comes from Manduca sexta, assembly GCF_014839805.1. NCBI lineage: Eukaryota > Metazoa > Arthropoda > Insecta > Lepidoptera > Sphingidae > Manduca > Manduca sexta. The sequence continues at coordinate 9,010,650 of NC_051135.1, read as the reverse complement.
TAATCCTTGTTTATGCTATGGGATTTTAGTTATCTAGCTAGGATAAAACTAATTTATGGATGGCTTTACATATTTTGACACTTGATTCTACCAGTTTTAAAATTCCATTTAGCACCTGAAAAATTACGTCATTTTAATTAGGTCACGTGTATAAATATATTAATACTAATAATGTTATGCATGTATGTGCTAATTGTAAATATGTGCATTGTGCAACCATGGTGACGTGATGTCAACAATATGTTAAAAATAAGAAATACAAAATTATATTATATTTTATCCTTGCTGGTGACTTACTTGGAATTAATTGTTTTTCTTATTTCATTTTAACGTGTGACATACATATGATCTCACCTCCATTGGTTTGGATTATATGACGTCATTATGAATATTGAGTCAAGAAAAGGTGCATGACGACTTCGCTTATTTACATTTCTATAGGACGACATTAATGCATAGAATACTGGAATGAATGAATTAAGAATACTGAATGTTCAGTAACGAATTCATACTACCTTCTAAAATGTTTCATTTTATTTATATTCCTTTCATACCAATATAAAGGCATTTTAATATATGCAGTTGTAACATTACATCTATATTAATTACAGTTTTTTTTACTAACCAGACGAAATATCAAGTCTAATTAAATTATTCTACAAAATACCGGTTCCTAACAGAAGATAATTGTAACAGAGCAAGCTACTTTGTAACATAAAACTGGTTCTTCAAATGTTTGTAAAAAAAGGATTCTTTGGATTAAATAAAGGAACTACTGTAATTTATTTTGCAATTATTGAAATTGGATGAACAACTTTGCCGTTCAACAATTTTGCTTTAAATACCATAAAATAAATTGAATGAGTATTGTTACATAACTCTATATTTCAACGTCAGAGTATACGGAAAATTAAATCGTATTGCATCGCCTCATGTGAGGTGATTTTACGTCACAAGGTCAATGGCACAATGTTCGTGCCATTTTACCATCTCTTATATAATGTGTACCGCCGCGATATCTAATGCCGCCAACTTCATGTAGTTGTTTAATTCTGGTCTGAAGAACAATGTAGCCAGTGGTACTTGGTATTTTTAATTTCGCGCTCTTAATAAAATAATCACCTATTTCAAAATTGTTAATTTTTGGGAATCGTCTAAAAACTAATTTCTGTTGGCGACCGTTACTTTTTCTTCCTGTTTTTTCATGCTGTAAGTTTCAATTTTGACCTATCTTTAATAAGTTAAATTTTATACCAACTTAAAAAAAGGTCGTTAATACAAATTTGTTTCTTTGACGATTCCCACAAATTAACAATTTTGGAATAGGTTATTATTTTATTAAGAGAGTGATTTCATTATTCATTACTAACTTCGCCCGTACAAGTCCTTGTCCGTTATAAAGTTATATTATGTACTTTTTAAGGATAAAAAGTAGCCTTTATTAGTTTACGCCATGATCTGTCCGTCTGTGTGACAAATTTCTTCCAAATCTGTTCAGCGATTTCTGTGTTTACTTCTAACAAACATTTCAGTCTTCATAAACGTATTTATAGCACTGACCTTAAGAATATTATCAATCGTAATGTTTTGCGATATGACCTTTAAAATTTACTGATAACTCGATGACACATTTTATTGTCCACGAAATCAATTTTGTATGAAAAATAATATTCTTTTATGGCACCTAATTTATTCAAGGCTGACTTCTGTTATTTTCTATTAAGTATAAAGTTATCAGTGTTGGAGTTTTACGTATATTTTTAGGGCTATTGTTATTAGTTTACTTTTGAGGACAATTAGTGGTACATAAATATAATTAAGCTATTCAAATAACTAACAATATTTCAAATGCATTTAGTTGTCATAGCATGCATAGAAATATTGGAAAAAAAAATCTATTGTACTCAATATTAAATGGTTATATTATGCAGGAAATGAATGGACTTTTATCTTAGAAAAATATGTTTTTTGGTAAATATTACCATTGAAATTCATTACACAGTTTTAAATCACCTAGGTGAATTGTTAAACACGTCTATAGATTGCATAAGAGACTGGTACGTCCCGAATAATCTGCATAATATAGTTGTATTTATGATTTATTATGTTTACACGAAAGTTACACATTGAAATTAAACTATTTTTCAGATTTTATCGCGGTTTCGAAAACGTTCCAGCCTTTATGGTCACACCATGAAGGCTGGAAAGTCTTCGAAACGCCGGGAGAAAACCAAAATAGTGAAAACTGCGTTAAAATCCGACAAATAGTTTCGTTGTACTTATGTTTGGTTATTGTTTTTAGTAGATACAAAGAATCCATAGGCTGTCACGCCTATTAGGAAGATATCTTTTCGTCAGTCACGCCACTTTAGAACGGATTTGGATAAAATTTAGCAAAAATAGACTGTGTTCTGGAGTAATACATATCCTTTAATCCCGGTAATGCATTTCAGTGGAATTTTTAATCCGACAATCTTTTCGTAGCCGCAAGCTTCATAGATACCTGCAGAGAATAATAATACTGAAATGTAGTCTTAAGACCCTATACCAATAATTATGGGTGTGACGGATTACAAATAAAATATAGACGCCGGTGCACGGCCGTGGGTGGCGGGCAGTTGCCATGCGGCAGTCGGACTAAGAGGACGTGCGACCACGGCTAGTTGGGAAGCTAAGGTGGTTTTGTTTTACTTATCCCTGTGACAGGTAGACGTCACAATGGGACTGGGTAATTGATCGGTAATTGATTGGTCTAGGGTTCTCTAATCAGGTCATCTATGTGCGGTAGACAATGGTCAATACTTTGTTCACAATATGCTCTTGGTATAAGCTAACGGTTTAAGGTATAAGCCAATCACATTAATATAAATAACATTAATATCAGCCCTGCATACTGTCTGGACCAGATAGAATAATAAAGGATTTTATCACACTAAGCTGATCAACGAGGAAGTTAGTCACCTGATGGTAATTGATAATGACATCGAACACCTATGATGGCTGCGGAAACGATAGGAATGTGGGTCAAGATGACTGTCCACCAACTACGAAACACAACAGTAATGTATCGCTTTTCTGTAAAACAGTGGTATCATCATGACTCGGCTGAATTATGCCAGCTACAACAGATTTTTAGATTATCTTATGTTATAAATACGATTTCTTTTTATATTATGTTCTAATAATTATGAAGATTAATATGATTGGCGATTAATATGATAAGTGGCGATAGCCTAGTTGGTTGTGGAACGGACTGCCGAGATGAATGTCCGCAGGTTCAAATCCCAAATGCACACACCTCTGACTTTTCTAAAAAATTATATGTGTATACTTTGTCAATTATCGCTTGCTTTAACGGTGAAGGAAAACATCGTGAGGAAACCTGCACATCTGAGAAATTCTCTATAGGAATTTTCGAGGATGTGTGAAGTCTACCAATCTGCAGTAGGCCAGCGTGGTGGACTAAGCCTTTCAGCAGTAAAGGAGGCCCGAGCCCAACAGTGGGACAGTATGCAGGGCTGATATTATTGTTATTTATATTAATGTGATTGGCTTATACCTTAAACCGTTAGCTTATACCAAGAGCATATTGTGAACAAAGTATTGACCATTGTCTACCGCACATAGATGACCTGATTAGAGAACCCTAGACCAATCAATTACCGATCAATTACCCAGTCCCATTGTGACGTCTACCTGTCACAGGGATAAGTAAAACAAAACAACCTTAGCTTCCCAACTAGCCGTGGACAGGTCACGCACTACCTAAAATTATCCGATCGATATTATTTTGATACTAACTTTTGCCTACGCCTCCGTCCACGTTTAAGGGTTTTTCCAGGTTAAAAAAAATCAAAATCTGTTTAGTAGTTCCTGACATTAGCGCGTTCAAACAAACTCTTCAGTTTTATAAGCTTACTATACATTATTGCAGATGTATGTCTGTTCAATGACTCACAATGCAATTTAATTAAAAATACCATATCACGCGTAACATAAGACGATCACTTTATGATTCACAGAAACTGACCACGTTTAACATTCGCGCATTAAACAAAGCACGTCGACAATAAATCCATATATTCATTTTTTGCAACACGAACGATTAAAGAGACATTTAATTGCGGATGTCCGTTTCCTTATGATGAGTGTAATCTTATTTTGCAAGTAAATGCAATCCATGCATGTGATTAGTATGACGCATATGTCATATGGACGCCGTAAAGCCGTAATGTTTAGGGTCATTTTCGCGTGTACTGCGGACAAGCGTTTTTTGGCACTAAGTTTAAAGATTGTAAATTATTGTGATAAGAAAAGAGTCATAGATACGGAACTATTATTTGAAGAACAATTTTATTTATGTATCATTTTACTATTGTTAACTATATATATCAAAACGCCATGGGGCTTAGTTGATATTTTTTTATCTCATTGTTTATAGCATGTGACGTTATTATCCGCTGGCAAGGAATTGGTTTTGCTAACTAGTACTCGTTCGTGGAAAGGAGATGCGAACAAAATTGGAAACAAGTTTTATTTTTAGGTTACAGATAGCTATAAACCTATTTTCTCACAATGATTTAATTGTTCCCAAAGTCTAGTTTTATTCCGTTACGCACTGAATGTACTATCAGCATTGTTACTACAACTTGTTTTATATGTTAATCCATGGGTCACATTAAGATAAGCCAACTAAAGTACAATTAAAGTACAGACCGCACAAATCACGAAGTCGAACACAGTCAAACTAGTAGGTCATGACAGTACTTAATAATTATTAGATATTTACTACGCAAAATCACTAAATTTTGCTTACCTAACCTAGAAACAAGAAATTTGTTTGGGATGCCTGTTTATCGCAGGTAATATTTACAGGCTTACCCTACATTAAGTTTGTTTGCGCTTGTCTTCTGATGTTTTCACTAATTGTTCATTATTCCAATTGACATTAACCAGGGAACGAGACTCTTTACATAGAAAGCGTCTAAAGCGAAGAAAATTAATACCCGTCGCTACTTTCGTGTCATATTTTCAGGTCATAATTTATAATAAGAAAAGTGCCGAAATAAAGACTTAATCTATACTAATACATTAAGCCCAAGAGTTTGTATATTTTTTATTTCGTTGGTCTTGCGCCTGATCTCTCTCCGGTCACGTCTGATTGCCGTCTCACCGGACTATGATAGTGAAAGAACAGAGAGTGCAGCTGTGTAATAGGCACACACCTGTGCATTATTATATGTCCTGTGTACTTGGCTGGTCTCCGTTGAGATTGGACGCTGTAGCCGAAATTCGATTAGCAAGGAATCAACTCAAATATTATAATGATATTGTGACTGCTCATGACAAGTATTTATGTCTTGATCGCACAAACATAACGCCGAGGTTACTGTGACAGGTATTATGTAAGCTAAAGCTGTATTAAAGTGTCACCCACTGGCGACACCCATTCAAGCGTCCGCCGTAAGCATGCTTCGAAATGTACACAAATGCAGCGACTTGAAGCGCAGTAACCGTCTCGAAATCTACTATGAATGTATACATTTGTAAGAAGTTGTAAGTCTTAATATATTGCAAAACATTTTGGTCTTAAGTAAGACTGATGATATTAACATAACCGTTTCACTCAGTCACCCAATGGTAGCACTACAATACATCGTATTATAAAGTTTTTTTTAAATATAAATCGGGCGGGTTTTTGAATATGCTTTATCAGAAAAAAACCTCTCTGGTCGATAGTTCCCACTGTTGCAGATTTATTCAGTGACATGAATTTTGTGATTTATTTCTGGACAGGAGGATGCACATGCACCTATTTGTACCTCCCGGCGTCCATGACGCTTTAGCTTATCAATTTAGCAAACGCCATTCGCAGCGTGTAAAAAAACGTCCGTCCATGCGTAATACTTGATTGATTCGTTCTCGATACTGGGGAATTAGCATACAATACGAACACTGTCCGTTCGCATTCGCTCAATGAAAACCGCACCGCGATCCGGTTACCAAAAACTCGTTTTAAACGGGATCAGTGTGCGGCCATCATCGCAGGATGTGTGGATACGTTTTTATTTTGCTTTTCATGCAAGTAATGATTAATGTAACAATGTAGGTGCTACGTTTTTTGTAAGATACGCGATATCTAAGGACTGGTATTATTCTACTGTTATTCGTTACTATTTTTTCTCGTTGCCATATTATTGTCTGTAAGAAATTGCCTCGAGCGATAAGACCGCCAATTGTACATTTTGTATAATGTTTCAATTTGTTTGTCTATTTATAAAAAAAAATATATATTTATTTTGAAATTCGAGGGTCAATGCTGTCTTCCATTTTTGTTTTTAAAGCAAATCTTATTGAATATAGAAAACATGTACTTACATGTTTTCTAAGCTTTGAACTTTCAAAGCGTAGTCGAAATCAGGTTTACAGATCAATATTCACACATTAGTTTGAGATTAAATTGCTTTGAATCGTATCGAATATGCATTTTAGTGTAAACCTTTACAAATTGCACTATAAACCATTTGATCAGTCTATTAATTTTCTGTGAATGTATGTATTACTGTTCCGAATGAGTCTCGTGGCCGGACGACAGTAAATCTGTATTGGATGATTTAGCTGCATTTAAGTCTCTCCACGTTCAATAAGATACGATATTGACGTTCGTGCAAAGAATATTAAAACTTATCGATATGAATTATGTATCATTTTCTATCGTAGACATGAGAAATTTCAATAATATAATTAAATAAAATAAGAAATTGAAGCTTGAGAAATTTACTTGACTGCACGTATTTGTTTCTTTTATGATTATTCTATGTTTCTAACCAAAATCTACTCTATCACTCTGTAACATAGTAAATTAGAATGTCTCCCCAAACCCCACGTCGAAGGATAAAGTTACATCCATGGCTTGCAAATGGATTACTAAGTCTAGATTCTGTGAGATATGGCCTGAAATCACGCCCCGAGATGTCTTCGTCCGTTTCGTGAAGCAACTAATTCTTCGTCTTTAGATTAGATAGTGAACCAAACAAGACTTACATCATTGTAATTACTTACTACTAAGGTATTCGATTTAAGACCTGTAAGTAAGTTCGATGCCATTAATTGTATCATGATTAAAAAATAGCATGGGACATTTCGATTGTTAAAATGAATGCTAGAATATAATTGAGCGTAGTGGCGTGTTGCTTAAAGTACACAGAACTAATAATTATTATTTATATTTACGCGAATTTTAGACATTTTTTTTTTCCAGAAGAGTAAAATATTAAAACCGCGATAAAATCCGAAAAATAGTATAATTTTAATGAAGGTAGAACTGTTACCAGTGCACCCACGTGCCTCTGCTATTGTTACAACTACAAATGCATTTTGCCTACGATGTTTACCACCGTGATCTCATCATCGACAGGTTCCGTGGCGTGGTGATGAACTGAGAAGAGAACGTAAGAGCATGGGTTTAGTCCTTATACTGGAGAGAGAGGTTATTGTCATGTAGGCCTTAATTCTGAGCACTCAATATTTTGAGGAACAGAGTTATTGGAAACGAAATATCCTACAGTGCTCAGTTTTTAAAGTATTCAATTATGAGCACTTAATATTTTGGGCAACAGTGTTTTTGGAAACAAAAATATCCTATAGTGTTTTGATAGTATTAGATGGCATTGCTATTTAAAGGCAGTGTTACCTACCATCAAGCGAGTAGCTTGGTTATGACGCCTTTTAATACTATAAAGAAAATGTAAATGAGAATGTAATAAAATTAAATATGCTAACTAAAACTTACTTTTGAATAAACATAATCCTAGGTTTTAGACGGCTTAGAACATGTCCCGCGCGGCAGTCCGCTCGGTGACAACTTAATTTAATAAACATGCATGGTGTGTCACTATGTTTTCGCCTCAGCCGTTTAGGGAGTTAATTAATCAGGCGAAAGTCAAATTGCACCCGCTAAGCTACGAGTTAACGCGAAATGTTGGAATTTTGTGGGTCGTGATTTTAATACTTAGTATTTGGACATCGCAACGTGCGGTTTGTAAGTGCTGTGTTACGTAAATGAAAAAATATGAGGGAGTGTCATGAAAGGTGATATTTTCTGAAAGGGAAACAGACACAACATATATGTAGTTACTAATATACATAAATGCGTTCTAATGATAATTAGATTCTACATAAATTATACATTTAGGGAAGCCGGCAGGAATAGGGTTTTATGCAACCTTCACCACTGGTGTGTCATACCAATTCACGCGCATTAGCCCTAATGAAAAATTATGAGGATATTCCACCATGGCTTTAGCCTGCCATAGTCTTGACAAATCTAATAGGAAAGAATGTGCATTTACAACATCACCGATGGTCACGTCATTTCGATTTATTATACTCGAAACTCTTCGCAGAAATAATTCCATCCTATGGTTGTTTGGAAGAGACAGCTCTTAGTAGTAAGATATCCTATAGCTATAGTCAATAAGTATGTTTGTATGTTTTTTTTCTTTTACTTATATGCTGTTCAATGAACAGTTATCTATCTAAAGGTTCGAGTAACATACGATTTTTACGAACAACTGTATTGGTAATCATAATGATTTCTTGTGTTTATGCGGATGTTAGACATTGAAATTAAACTATTTTTCGGATTTTATCGCGGAATTAATATTTTACTTTTGTGAATGAGCTCACAGTGTCTTCGAGACACTGTGAGCTCATTCTGCGTAGAACTGCTAAAAATTTATAAAAGTTGTATATTTGTAAAATGTAGGTAGATATTGTAACTCTGACTTTGCGGATGAACAACATCTCAGTCTCCCCGTCACCATGAAGGCTGCAAAGTCTTTGAAATTCCGGGAGAAAAGTGAAATATTAAAACCGCGATAAAATCCGAAAAATAGTTTAATTTTAATGAGTTGGTATTCGTTTTTATACCAGTTAAACCACTCTAACGAAGTTTATAATGTAGGGGTTCTATAGCAGTGGGCCAAAGAAGTCAGCATATGGATCAATTAGCCTTCAATAAAGTACCCTCGGGCTTTTTCTTTTTCTAATTGGCTTCCTTGTCGTCGTTTACCATACATCTTTTTCTAGGTCATTATCTAGTAGGATTATCCAGGTGACCATGGGAAACGATAAAAAAGTAAAATCAATTATATTTCAGATTTTTCCATTCGTCGCAGTTTTTCTTGAAGGACGATATTATATATACCTTATAATTATATGATTGTGATTAATTCGAATTCCAGAATTAAATTAACATTTCTTGGTAAAATACTACATCAGAGTATCACGATTAGAAAATCCTAAATACCCAAAACAAATCTTTACTAATATTTTCAGTTGAGTGCTATAGATACTTTTATCCCGACAACAAAATTCGGCCACGAGCAAAACTTCGTCCCTTTATATTTCAGATTAACTCTCCTAAACTACACACTCGTTCAATTTACTAACTATTTTTACTAACCGTGAATAACCCTAATGGATTTTACAGTTTATACTGATATCTCAAATCTGGGAGCGTTTTAAAAGAAATCTTAAATCAAACATTTAATCTTATCATGGACGTTTCAAAGGACTTAGTTATAGTTTGTTTAACTGCACTCAGCAGAATCGTTTTACAGGATTTGATGTGTGTTTTACTTGTTGATACTTTACCATTTTATATTATGTTTTGATGATATAAATGTACTATTTAAATAGTTATTTTATAGTACCTGTAAGTAAGTGACTGCCTCGGTGGCGTAGTAGTAATTGTACACGGTACAAGTACGACTACCGCGCTGAGGTCCTGGGTTCGAATCCCAGGTCGGGCCAAAATGATTGTGATTGGGTTTTTCCATCTTAAAATTTATTCAGTCGCAGCTCGGAGTCAAGAAGTTGGCGGTGTGATACCCCGGGCCTCGGAAAGTACGTAAAGCTGTTGGTCCTGCGCCTGATCTTTCTCCGGTCATGTCGGATTGCCGTCTCACCGAACTATGAGAGTGAAGGAACAGAGAGTGCACCTGTGTATCGCGCACACACTTGTGCACTATAGTATATCCTGCGCACCTGGCTGATCTCCGTTGAGATTGGCTGCTGTGGTCGAAACTCGGCTATGAGGGAGTCGAGTAAGCGACAAGCTATATTGTGGTTGCGTTGTTTTTTACAGTAGAGAAAGGGGAAATTTTCGAAATGGGAACCCGATACAACACATAAGTACTAATAGACATTAATGCGATTTGCAGTTCGTTGTAATGATAATGCGATTTTATATAAATTACGAAAGGGAAGACGGAGGGAATCGGGTTATAAGGACACTCCACCACCGGTTTTTTATATATATAAACTAATTACTCGCGATTTCATCAGCGTGATTTTTTTTAAAGCCTTGAGAATAATTTTAAAACTTATTTTGTGTTTACAAACCCAGCTACGCATCTCTGACCCTAGACTAGTAAAACCGGTCGTAATATGTTTAATGGAGATTGCAAAAATCACACTACCTGCACACACTTCAGTTTATAGAGGTAACCGGTATGCGTGTAATATTACGTGACCTTGAAGATTTATCTCAGGTCAGTTAGCTTACACAATATGTACAGGATTACTGTAGGCGTATGTTGACATTTACGATGAATGCCGAGATTATTTCTGTACCATATAAGCGAGCTTATTGTCTTAATACTGGTATTTTATAACATACTATTTCTTTACTGGCCACGGATAAGAAAAATAGATCAATAAATGCGTCCACTTGCCATATCAGGCTCTAATCCAAACCCTAGTAAACTACAGCTTAATTTGTTTTTAACGATAATGTCCACACTGGGCTATATGCTAAAGACTTTTTTTTGCGGGGAAAAAAGCTTTATCGCTACCACAATTGGGGCGTGAGTAGAACGGTGACGTTGGTTTGACCGGGCTTTCTGGCCAATGTCAACTCGGGAGTATGGCATCATTCGACCGAGCATTGGACTGAGTCTTTAATTCTATGTGTAACCTATGTCGGCACACTAAATAATAACAATTAGCTAACCCATTTGCAAATCTGGCAGCTCTCCTATAAAAGACTTAAAAAAATCTCTAAACCTAGAGCTCTTGATACGCAGGCTTGAGCACCAGTACATCAACCTTTACGAGATGAAATCTCTACATCATTTTAACACGAATCGCCTTATCCCAAATATGCTGAATCATCGCATCTATCGAAGCATAATCACGTGGTGCGCCGCCATCTTGGCCGCACATTACATTGGTGATGCACCAAACTAAATAAATCACTCGGTGATCTTTGGTGCCTACGAGATGGGCCCGTGGTATCTTGTTGCAATAAGATAACTGTGTGATGCCACATTGAGGTTCGTCTGGGGTTAAGAAGCCCGCGAACTGTAAAGGGCGTCTTAAGTGTTTCCGACAGAGGGAAACCGAACACTTGCATTGTTCACTTAGGAGTCGATCATTGACGTAGTAGTGCCAGCAGTCCTCCACTGCTCGCTCCGTGACTTTAAGCCCCATTTAGTTGCCTCTATGACAGGCAGACCAGGTAATCGAAGCTACAAGCTCACAATTAACGCTCGATTCGATACTATACAAACAACGCAGTAGTATACGCTTTAACGAGAATTGCAACAAAGCCTATTGTTCTCGTATTGATAAATGTGCAGGACGATTAAAACATTCAGCAAAAATTAAAAATGCAGAGAGACCGATATTACGCAGGCGAAGAAAACAAGAGAGAGGGAAACATCTTCCGTCTCGACCACACACACACGGAGCGAGAGAGAAACATCTTCCGTCTCGCTCACACACGCCGCCTACGTGAAGGCGCCGCCCGCGCGCTCTGATTGGCCGAGCCGCGCCCACGCATGCAGCGCTCCGACTCCGAGGTGCGGGACTCAAGAGCTCGATATAAATGAGCGAATTTACCCCGACCAGCGCAGTTAGTTCGAGATCGCCGACAAGACAACAAGTTCAGAAAAGGAAAAGGAAAACTCAAGAAGTGAAGAATTCAAGATAGTGAAGAATTCAAGATAGTGTGAACGCCGCCGCGTTATTCGAGTTTACCTGTAAAATTGGCTGATTCAATAAAGCTTTGATTTTTAATCTAATCACTGGTTTCTATTTCACGCAATCCAGCGCACTAATGTTAGACACCTCGGTGCCTAACATTCTGGTCCTTCGAGCCGGATTATGGTGATTAGAATGCCAGTGACTAGATCAGTAGGTCGCCAGGCCGCTTCGGCAGTCGCGACTGGTACGCCGGCTACGACGACCGACACTACCAGCGCAACGGGGACAACGACGGAGGCCACGCAGACGTCCGTGACTGAAATCACGGAAGGATCATCGCAGCCGACCGTCGCCGGTGTCGCCGTGGAGGAGCAGCAAGCCGCCACAGCGAAGCCCCCGCAACCGCCGACCGGAAGCAAGCCAGCTTCCACAACGAAGCGATCTTCCAAAGCTCATCGTGTCGCCCAAGCCAAGACTGAACTCGCCCGGCTGAGATTGGAGCTCGCCGCCGCAAAGCTGGCTGAAATTGAAGCCGCCGACAGCGACGAAGACGACGTCGACTCTGTCATCAGCGTTGCGGAGGCCGAGCAATCTCGGCGTGTCGACAGTTGGCTTAGAGAGAGCCAACACCAACTGCCGCCTGAAGAGAACGTGCCAGCGACCGCAGCCGTGTCCTGGCGCGCCTCGGCGCCTGCACCGGCGGGAGTCACTGCCGCACACCCGCCGTCTCAGCGCCCCGGAGCTACGCAGCCGTTGCCGGCGACCGCCGCCGTGTCCCGGCAACCCGCCACCGCTGCGCCAGCCTTCGTGCCAGCGACCGCCGCCGCGTCCTGGCAGCCAGCCGCCGCTGCGCAAGCTTTCGAGCCAGTGACCGCCGCCGCGCCCTGGCAACAGTTGCAGCCAACGATCGCTGCCGCACCGTGGCAGCCTCGCAACTACTTCGCACAGCCGCCGCCAGTGATCGCCGCCTGGCACAACAGCAAGGAGGTGTCGCCACAGTTTCCTGCCAACACCGACATCTCGAAACCGAACGTGAGCTGCGTGAAGGAGCCCGCTGTCAACTCAGCGAGCACTCAACAAGGAGCAGTGAAAACGGAGCTGCAGGAGTTAGCTTCGGCGATTACGCAGGCAGTGCAGGCCGCAAATTATAAACAACCACTGAGGTATGTCGAGTTACCCATATTTAATGGTGCACATCAAGAGTGGTTAACCTTTCGTGCCGCGTATTGTGAGACGTCCCATCACTTCACGGAGGTCGAGAATATGTCCCGACTACGCCGCAGCCTCCGTGGGATAGCGAAGGACGCAGTGCAAGGCCTATTGATCACGAACGCAGACCCGGCCGGGGTCATGAAGACACTAGAGACTCGCTTCGGTCGACCCGAGTCCATTGCCATGGCGGAAATGGACAGATTGCGCGCGCTGCCGAGACTCACCGAGTCACCGAGCGACTTATGCACCTTCGCCACTAGAATACAGAATATCGTCGGGACTTTACAAGCGCTCAATTGCACCTTTTATATGTACAATCCAGAGTTGACTAAAGGTTTAACAGAAAAGCTCACGCCTACGCTCAAGAGGCAATGGTACGAGTACGCCGCATCGCAACTAGCCGGACTACCGGATCTCGTGAAGTTCAACAACTTCGTGATGCGGGAGGCCGAATTCTGCAGTCCGTTCGCCGCCGCCGAGACGATCGTCGACCGCACCCGAGCAAGAACAGTGACGGAATGCAGCGACGACAACAGCGGGTACACGCCGCTACCGAAAGAACGGACGAAGCAATGTGCAGTCTGTGTGCGCGACAGGGCCACACAATCGCCGACTGCACGAGATTCGCCAACGCCGACGTCAACACTAGATGGGATGAAGCAAAGAAGCGCAACCTGTGCTTCCGATGCCTGAGACGTCGGAACAAGCAGCACAGGTGCAAATCGAAGCAATGTGATATCGACGGGTGCGAGCGCTATCATCATCGCATGCTTCACTCGACACACAAGCCTGTCGAGTCGAAAAGTGAAGAGCAGCACAACAACGAGCAAGTCAACTCTGCGTGGGTGCCGCGAGTGTCCTTCCTCAAAATAGCTCCCGTACGCATCTTCGGCCCGAGAAAAGCAGTCGACACCTTTGCGCTCCTCGACGACGGATCCACAGTCTCCCTGGTAGACGACGACCTCGCGAAGAGCATCGGGATCGACGGACCGGAGGAGCCGCTGCACATATGCACGTACGACGGGACGACCAGGAACAACGCCGGATCACGCCGAGTGTCGTTCAAAATCAGAGGACAAGGTGAGAACCTCCGCACCCAACAGATCGACGCACACACCGTGAACGACTTGAAGCTCGCCACACAGAAAATATCCCGAGAAGCTGTTCGAGACTGCCGACACCTGGACGAATTCGTCGCGCATCTCGACCCTCGGAAGTTCGCCCTCGCATCCTCATCGGGCAAGACAATTGGCATCTGCTGTTGGCAACAAGAACCAAGAAGGGTAAGAGAAACCAACCCGTAGCATCATTAACCCCGTTGGGTTGGGTAGTGCATGGCAGCCGTTCAAGAGCCCTCGAACATCGGGTGAATTTCATCAATTACACCGCAGCCGCAGATGAACACATACAGAAGTTGGTTGAAGAATACATCACAACGGACAACATGTACATTCAACCCAAGAGGCCACAGAACACCATGGAAGAGAAGGCGTTGAAAATATTGGAAGAAAACACAACGCGAATGCCCGATGGAAGATACCAGACCGGCCTACTGTGGAAGTCTGAAGAGGTCAACATGCCGTGCAACTACCAGAACACATTGAAGCGATTGCACAACGTTGAGCGCAAACTCGACAAGGACCCGCGGCTTAGATGCAGATACTCGGAGCAGATGGAGGCGCTAATTCGCAAGGGATATGCAGAGCCAGCAGTCCCGACGACGTCGATGAAGAAGTGGTACCTCCCGCACTTCGCGGTGATCAACGCGAAGAAACCCGACAAGCTGCGAGTGGTCCACGACGCGGCTGCAAAGACCAGAGGTGTATCTTTAAATGACTATTTATACACAGGTCCTGACTTATTGCAGCCGCTTCCCGGGATACTTATGCGTTTCCGGGAACACCCGTTCGCGATCACAGCGGACATTTCGGAGATGTTTCTCCAAATACAACTCCGAGAAGAGGACCGGGACGCCTTGCGCTATCTCTGGCGAGGCACCCGACGAGACGACAAGCCTCCACAAGAATACAGAATGAAGACGCTCATCTTCGGTGCTTCGAGTTCGCCCTCAACGGCGATATTCGTAATGAACCTCAACGCCGAGAGGTTCAAAGAAGAGTGTCCGGAGGCGGTCGCAGCCATAAGAAGCAAACACTATATGGACGACTACATAGACAGCTTCGAGACATTAGAAAAGGCTACGGAAATCGCCAAGCAAGTCCGAAGAATCCACAGCGAAGCCCACTTCGAACTCAAGAATGGAAGCTTCGAACTCGCCCGAACTATTGAAGGCCCTGGGCGAGAAGTCAAGCAGCGAAACAGTCAACATTCAAGACAAGCACGAGAGAGTCCTCGGGTTAATCTGGCGTCCAAAAGAAGATCAACTGGCCTTCGATCTACGCCTCGTCGACGTCCCGCCGAGCCTGCTACAAGACGAAGTTCCCACGAAACGTCAAGCCTTAAAGATTGTTATGTCAGTTTTTGATCCCTTAGGACTTCTCTCTCCGCTGACAATCAAGCCGAAGCAGCTGCTGCAGGAAGTCTGGAGACGCGGAACGCCGTGGGACGACCGACTCGACGCAGACATAGCCGCCAGTTGGAGCAGATGGCTGACACAATTGAAGGCTGCCAGCAACATCGCAGTGCCGCGGTGTTACCTGAGCTACAGCACCGCATCTCGCCTCGAGCTTCACGTCTTCACAGACGCCAGTGAATCGGCGTATGCAGCGGTCCTGTACTGGCGCACCGTGGACAGCGACGGGACAACTGCGGTGACACTACTCACTGCGAAGGCGAAAGTGGCACCACTCAGCTGCTTTCGATCCCGCGAATGGAGCTGCAAGCCGCGGTTCTCGGGACACGGATGGCGATGGCAGTGAAAATGAACACCAACGCAAGCCGGACTCGACCACGTTCTGGACGGACAGCCGAACGACTCTGTGCTGGATCCGCACGGGTGCTCGAGCCTTCAAGCCATACGTCGCGCACCGCATCGCAGCCATTGAAGAGGGCAGCAGAGTTCCGGAGTGGAGATGGGTGCCTACGAAGTGGAACGTGGCCGACGACGCAACACGCGGCACGCCAGCAGACTTCGGCGCCGAGCATCGTTGGTTCCACGGTCCTGATTTCCTGCGCGAAAAACCCGAAGCCTGGCCAATAGAAAAGGACCCTCAGCCCGCACACACTACGGGCGAGGAAAGGAGCCACGCCGTATTCGCCATCGCTCAAAAACAACACTTGAGCGAGGCCATACCGGACGTGCAACGCTTCTCATCGTGGCTACGTTATCTGCGAGCGACAGCAAGAGTTCTACAAGCCATCCAGATACTACGCCAGCGGACGCAGAGAATACACTACAAAAGAACGAAGAAACGTCCCAGCCAAGATCCGGATTGGAAAAACAACAAAGGCGAGCGACGCAAAGCAACCCAAACCCGCTGTGAGCAAGAGGAGCGACTTCGTGATATTGCCCGCCGAGCTACAGCATCGCGCCGAGACGATAATCATAAGAGCGTCGCAAGAAGAAGCTCTTGAAGCCGAGTTGCGTGCACTAACAAACGGCACGCAACTACCCCGAGACAGCGGCTCTATCCCCTCAGCACTCACATATCTGAGGGATCATAAGGCTCAAGAGTCGAATCACCGCCGCCATCGGAGTCTCAGAGAAATGAAGAATCCGCCGATAGTGGACGGCGGACACCTCGCAACTAAGCTGTGGATAAAACACATTCACGAGCTATTGCATCACGCCGGCACCGAAAGTACGGTAAATCAATGCCGACAATACCGTTGGGTTATACGACTGCGACCCACGGTGAAAGAAATCATCTCAAGATGCCTGAAGTGCCGAATGAAGAGGGATCAACCCGCCGCAGCCGATCACCGGAGACCTGCCGCCCTGCAGATTGGCACACCACCAGAGACCGTTCACTTACACCGGTCTCGACTACTTCGGCCCGCTCACAATAACCGTCGGCAGGGCGCACCAGAAGCGATACGTGGCGCTCTTCACGTGCCTCACCGTTCGAGCTGTGCATTTGGAGATCGTGCATTCTCTGAGCACGGACTCCGCCATCATGGCATTGAGACGAATGATCGCACGCCGCGGATGCCCCGCGGAAATATGGAGTGACAACGCGACGAACTTCCACGGCGCAGAGAAGGAGCTGCGACACATGCTGCAGGACGGCGCGAAACGAGAGGCGTCAAGAAGAGCCATACGGTGGCGCTTCATCCCTCCAGGAGCGCCATTCATGGGAGGCGCCTGGGAGAGACTTGTGCGATCCGTAAAGACTGCACTCACCGTGGTCTTACGAGAAAAGCACCCGAGAGAAGAAACACTCAGCACACTGCTCGCCGAGGTCGAGAACACCGTGAACAGCCGCCCGCTGACACACGTCTCGGTCAGCCCTGAAGACCCGGAAGCTCTGACACCCAACCACTTCTTGTTGGGCTGCCAGGGACCGATCGCCACCGGGATTCTCCGAGGACTACAGCTACGGGTCAAACATCAATCTACGCGCAGCGCAACAGTTAGCCAACGAATTCTGGGCGCGATGGCTAAGAGAATATTTACCGGAGCTGCGAAACCGGCGGGAGCCGCATGGAAGAGGACCGACGCTTCACACAGGCGACCTGGTGCGGATCGTCGACGGCAACTTACCGAGGAACGCGTGGGTACGAGGCAAGGTCATCGCGACTCACCCGGGACCGGACGGCATCGTGCGCACCGTGGACATCGCAACGAGAGGCGGAGTCCTACGAAGACCGACGAAAAAGGTCATAGTAATCCTGCCGGCCTGCGAAACAGCGACCTGCACCCGTCAAGGAGATGTATCGCCCCCAGCAGGCGATACACGGCGGGAGGATGTGCAGGACGATTAAAACATTCAGCAAAAATTAAAAATGCAGAGAGACCGATATTACGCAGGCGAAGAAAACAAGAGAGAGGGAAACATCTTCCGTCTCGACCACACACACACGGAGCGAGAGAGAAACATCTTCCGTCTCGCTCACACACGCCGCCTACGTGAAGGCGCCGCCCGCGCGCTCTGATTGGCCGAGCCGCGCCCACGCATGCAGCGCTCCGACTCCGAGGTGCGGGACTCAAGAGCTCGATATAAATGAGCGAATTTACCCCCGACCAGCGCAGTTAGTTCGAGATCGCCGACAAGACAACAAGTTCAGAAAAGGAAAAGGAAAACTCAAGAAGTGAAGAATTCAAGATAGTGAAGAATTCAAGATAGTGTGAACGCCGCCGCGTTATTCGAGTTTACCTGTAAAATTGGCTGATTCAATAAAGCTTTGATTTTTAATCTAATCACTGGTTTCTATTTCACGCAATCCAGCGCACTAATGTTAGACACCTCGGTGCCTAACAATAAAATTGCTTTTATCGGAACAAACGTTTACCGCTCCTTTTGATGTTCGTATTTTTAAACACGTTTACATATATTTTTAAGTGATGCAGCTCAATATATATCAATACGCTGATATTTAAGTGATTGATTGGACGATATTTTATATGACCAGTATTGCGGTTCTAAAAACTTATTCAATTATTATTCTGCACATTTAAATTAATACTAATATGGGTATAAACTGTGAGTACATGAAGCAATGTACAAACCTAATATATCGGGACCCGTACGCAACTCTTACTTATATGAAGAGATCTTGTGTACTAGCCCCAAGTTTGCCTGCGTGAGGTTCCTTCATATTTACATAATGATGTAATTGTGCGTGTGCACTTAAGATAAGGTAGATAGAGTGTAACTTTTACTATAAATTGTACCTATAATGGTAGGTATTACTTAAATTTACTTTCAAGTTCGGCGAGTGAGATAGGTCTAAATTTACTTAAGCACGAAGTTACTTTGATATAATTGGTACAAAGATATAACTAATAATCAATTAATTTCCTAAATAACTTATATTCGAGGTAAAAGTGTTCAATTTGTACCTAAAATATATTTATTATTAATCAAATATTGTCCACGAAATATCAATTAATAAAATACATGTAATGCCAATTATTTGTGTAGGCGTATCAGTCTTGAGTGTAGTGGGTAGAAATTAATAGAAACGAAATCTACACGTGAGAAGAGTTTATTAGCACGGAATAAAAATACAATAAACACAAGATACAAGAGTAGAAGAAATGCGCACTAGAACAGAGGAGGAGAGAAATAGTCTGAAGTATTGATTCCCAAAGTGGTGACCCCCAGGGCTCGACAGAAGACTTGACGGGAGCCTGTGTTGACGGGACCACAATATGGGGGTTCACAATTCGTAAGCAGGGGTCCACGAAAATTTGTCTGGTTTGATAGTAAAGTACTAAAGTGTTGGCTTGACTTCACCTATTAACGTAGACAGATATTGATAGATGGAATGTACTTTCTCTAAAAATGGGGTCTAAGAGAAAAAAGTTTGTTAACCTCTGGTCTAAAGCAAAGCGAAGGTAATAAAACTATCGGTATAATGACACGCGTAAGCGTAAACATTGTACAGCAACTTAAATGAGTGCAAAACATTGTACAGCAACTTAAATGAGTGCTTAAAGTTCAACGTAGAGTCTACAAAGAATGACTTTCAAGACACGACCTTAGTGCAACAAACAAGTAATTTATCAATATGACTGATTTTAGCTATAGACGAGTCGAATACTCTTTTGTTGAGCTCTCATAAATATTAGATACCATGTGGTTTTGATAAAGCCGTCACGCCATTATCTCCGAACGGGTAAGCAGAGGTGCAACCAGGTGAAACACTCTTCGCCATATGTTTACGCCCCATAATGTGATAGGAGGTGAACCTATCGCCATATCGGGAACAAATTCCAGACTCCGGGCGGATACTGGAGGAAAACTGTTTGTCTTTTTCTTTATTGCATTTAATAAAAAAAATTGCCATATTCGATATTCTCATTAATTTTAAACAGTACAAGTTGACTTCTTAAGTTCTGACTTATCGGTAGTATATTTCACTATTGAAAGGTGCGAATGCTTCGAACACCAAACTTCACAGGGCCATCTTTTAACGTGCCTTTTATCACGTAATCACGAACTTGCACCCTGCAAGCTGTTTCTAAGCACCAGGTCACTCGTCCTAGAGGTCAACACTTTTAAGGACAGTCACAATCTCTAGATCATATAAACTCCAAGAGTTGATTACTCGATTATGGTCAGATAATTTATATAGATAATGGAAATTAGCGATTAGTTGCATACGAGAGTAATCCTTGATCTTTTCTAATTAAATCTTTATTGGAATGTGCGGATAATGCCATTATGACTATTTTTTATTTCATTACAAGTTTTATAAAATATAATCAAACTCATGATTATATTTTTATTTTATATTTTATTTAGATGTGGACTTAAAAAATCAAATTACAATATTAATTGAATAAACTTAATTGCGACAAATCAAGTAAACATTTATTTACATTGTTCCTAAGTTCACTTTCAGCCTAATGTCAATTGCCTGTCTCATTTTCCCTTTATAAGTCTCTATTTACCAATTAGTTTTGCCAAATATTTGTCTACCATTATGCTTGTTGACATTATTTTAACCCTATTGCTTTGTTTCAGGTAAGTCTGATGATATTCAATATTCAACTAACGTAAGGGTAAATTGTTATAGCTTTACCAAAAAAAACCCTGCTAAAATTTCGATAATTTTATTGTACTGGCTACGTCAACTTTGAAACGAAGAGGAAAAATGGCGCTTTCGAAGCGAGGTCTCTTTCTGGCCAGGCTATCAAACGCACTTAGGATGCTTACAATCTTACATCTTACAAGATACTTAGCAATATTGTTACTTTATTTCTACCAAGCAGCAGAAGGCATGTGCTGTTGCTTTCCGTTTTGAAGGACAATGTAGCCAGCGTAATTACTGGGCAGTTTCAAACTCAATATCTTGTCTCTGGATGTCAAACACCAGCAGTAGTTAATAATACAAAGTTCTGTGAGATTTTGCAATTGTTCATGTATCTTATCACTTACCAGATGAGCTGCATGTTCATCTCACAATTCATATTGCAATAAATAGGTTAACTTGGCAAATACAGTCGGCAGGAACCATTCCCTTGGTCACCATTAAATCAAATCTTGCAGATGTATAGCAAATTGATCCAAACGAATGCGGAACGGAGGACGACCGACGTTAGTGGACGAAGCTAAAGCACATAACTCAATTATAGGCCTCTGTGTGCCTTTGGATCTCAATAGAGCCATTGCTTAGTACAAATTAAAGCCATTCAGACAATACTAGGAGTATACTTTAGTTAGTGAACTAATTCTCGTCCTTACCTATTAGAGGGCTCTTAGCAGTTGACACAAAGGCGTTGTTAGTCTATCAGCGTTGCCTTATCGAATTATGGGTAATAGGTGATGATGTGCATTATTAGATTTTTTAATTAGAAGGAGACTTTTATGTATGAATTTTGAGTTTCAAATCCTAATTACCAAGAACTTCTTTTCATTAATTGTGAATATTATTGTGGGGCGAAATAATATAAAATAATTTTCTTTTACTTGCAAATTAAATAAAAGCTAATACTAGATGATATCTCGGTGATAATTGAATTGCTTCCCGACGTTAAACACCATAATTGTTCCGGAATAACTTCCTCAATCAATAAAACCAGAGGCATTACGCAATTACGTCTACGAAGAACCGCAAGGGTTAAACAATGTCCCCTATAAACAAATTAATTAAAATTCTACGCTTGCGCTACGATTTGGTAACCATATCACCGATGCTAAATGATTGACCTAATATTGTAATTTGTAATCTATGACGGTTATTAAACAATGCTACGCTGTGGTTCGCGGTCGCGGGGTTAATTTCCAAAAGATGAGTTTAAGTATTATGTTGTTACCAAAAAAAAAAATTGTGCTCAATATTATACTGACAATAAGGTTTATTTGTTAATATAAATTTAAAATGCAGGAAAAGAAGACAACTGTTGCTTATACTATAATGTTGATTGTTAATATTTAGTATTTAATTATTGTTATTGTTGTAAGATACTTTAATACTTTTTTTTGAATATATTTATTTATATTCATATACGATATTAAAGGAAAAACACAAAAGGTGTAGGTAGATTAGGATATTTAAATTGGAATATTTAAGAAATTTGAAATCGGTTTTTTTTTCGTGATATAAGATGTATTTTTCTTTATTGCTAAAGTTATGAATGAGTTAAAAAATTACTGTCTATAAAATAGTATGAAAGTATGCAAATAAAACTTTTGCGGAAGTATTGTTTGTTTTGAAATGTGAATACATTATAATTTTAGATTATTTTTTTCATTGGTCCGATTTTTTGTAAGTCGATTACAAATTCTGAGGGATGATTGTTATTATCATTATTTTGCTTTAAATAGTTTTAGTGACTATTAGTAATTGTAGAAAATAATTGGAGCGGCGAAATTTTAAATTCGAATTTGAAGTGAACATCAATTGTACTGCAAAATATGAAACAAGATGGATATAACCTCAAAGATATAACTTACTCATTAATACTTATTTTAGGCCATGATTTAGTAAAGAATATATTTTGTAAGAGCTGAACATTTTAACATACATATATTATAAGAATCCATACTTCGCTTTGCAGGAGCAAACGGAATGATACATATCTCGAAATGAATTACGCATGCCTTTAATACTCTTCCAAGATATCAGATGAAAGATGTATATTAGATGTAATATTTCTTGCAAAATGTTATACTTCCAACACAGAAGCTAATTCAGCTTTATCCCCGAAAGGGTCCCGGACCATCATGGGACAGAACACACTTTTCGCCAACTGTGTTCCGTCCCATGATGTGATAGGTGGCGAGAACAGTACCATATCACAATTTTCATCCTCCGCGCTGATACTGAGCAGAAAAATACTTTTTTTATTGCTTTGAATGACGAACGACCGAACGACGAGCTTCCCGTTCGCTTGATGTTAAGCGATACGACCGCCAATAAGCAGTAGATAAACAGTAAGAATAAAGAGGTCTTTCATTCACATATTTCTTCTTATAAAATCAATGCTTGTCTACATATTCGTATATAATATTCGGTATAGCCTCTGGCATTATATCCTCCTTATTGAATTTAACCCGTTTCGTAGTCTTCTCGCGTCATATTGACCTTTATTTGATTCGGTATTTCGCCGATACTGTTTAATATTTAGTATTTCCCAGTATATGAATGTCGCATTGTCTTCATACAGATTATTAGTGCGTCTCGCATTTTGTTAGACAGTTCACGTTTGTTGTTTACGTTTTACTTATATTAATATAGTTAGTAATTTATTACTTATTTTTTTATTTTGATTATTATTTACAAAACTGAAAAGATAAGTATTATCGATTTTAGTTACTTAGTGGTAAGCACTACGATGTCTAACAACAACAGCGCCATCTTCAGTTTACTTTTCACTGGCAACCAAAGCGCTATTATCGATTACAAATTATTCGAAGTAACCCACAAAGCGACAATCTGTAAATAGTATATTGATATGCAAATCTAGACTTCTTGATTCCGCGTGTATGCCTTTTTCCATTTCCTTTCAAACCATGAATTATTTTATATCCGCAATAATACATTATACAAAGCAGAATCCAATGTCTAATAAGTCCCAAATCTCGTTCCTCAAATCCCATTGTGTTTATACACAAAAGACCGTAACGATTTATACAAAACGGCAACAATTCACATCGTTCACTTAAATAATTGTCCAACACTGGTCCCGAGCCAAGAACATTAGGTCCGTACAGACGAAACATGCGTAACCGCCAATAAAAATGATTTAGGATGCCTAAAGGAGGTCAAACGTTGACGAAGCGAAAAATATTATTTCCCATGTCTTTGATAATTCCGCGATCTTAATTAACAAAAGCGTTGTGTCCATCATCGGTAATATAGAGGGTACTAATTACCTGAGAATTAATATCGCCAATCGGATTACGCGTAATTGGAAATGGATGAAAGAACTTATATTTATTGCAGGTAATTATTTCGGTAATTATGCCCCCTTTATAAGCATTATAAGCCTCTACCTGGGTTACTGTTTGGGCAAGTAATTTAGGAGATAAAAACTCATTCGCGTTTTATGTCCCCAGTCGCAAACATATAAAAATACGGGACTAATTCTACGGGTATTATCTAACTTTTGGTAGTTAAAAGTAATTCTATGTAAATCAGTGATGAATGTTTTTTTTGTCACAATATTATGGGATTAGAAGTTGGAAGCTATAACACGATTAAAATATGAAGTAATTATGGCTATAAATATTGAGTATTACAAGTTTTGTCAATATGACCTTTTGATAAGAAGTTATACAAATATATTATTAAACATATTTCAAATAATCAAATCATTGGTGCCTTACTAATATATCTTTACCAAAACATTACCCACACATAAAGCATAGCCAAACTCAATTGATCGAAAAAAAACCGTTATGTCAAGCGATTCGAAATTGGAATTCGATTTTTTCGAATGAATTTTAAATTTGGAACAACTAGTTCGTTAGCATCAGGCCGTTGCGGTGTCCGTAACAGACTTCCTAACCAGCATTTCGCAGATCGTGTTTAATTGTTCGGCAGTCGGTCGAATATTATTAGTATCACCCGATAACACTACTTCTTTTTTCTACAGCATTTGAAATAGCTTTTTCATAAATAATCTTTGTTTACCAATTACTATAAGGTTATACAATTCGCTGTTAATAATTTATATCAAGCGTTACATTGTGTAGAGGAGATAAGTTTGTATTTGTAGGTGATATAATTGACATATGTAGTGTGAAGTGTCAAATCCATTAGATATTCTGACATAATGTGTGCGATTGTCACTTCATGATCATGGACATCGAACTGGCATATTTTCTGTTCATTATACATTTATTTAGAATACGATCGACATTTGGATTTATATGTGATAGAAAGGAGATTCATTACCTTTTTAAATAAAGCTCCTTTTGAAATTTATTCAATCATCTCAATGGTTTAAACCTGGTCTTTACTTTCAAAGGCAGACGTGCTAACAATAAGGTGAAAGCATTTACCGTCGCGACGGAGAAAGTGCAATTGTAAATATTCGTGTACAGTCTAGGCGTGGTGCTAAATTTTAATTTGTTTTTGGCGCACCTATCTTAATCTTGCTTTATTAAATTATTTGTTGGGCTTAGTAGTAATGAAATGTTAAAATATTCTTGATATTATTTTTAATTGAAGCAGTGTTAACAGCAGATTTTTTTCTTTAGCATATTATATGATTAAAGTAAAGGCATACAATTTTAAAAGTCATAATATTCGTGTTTTTCTTGTAGACGTTAATTTTAATCTAAGTGATCCGCTCTTAATGGTATTTTCTTTTACGGCAATCCAACGTCCATGAAGTAACATTTTCTGTTTGCAAATCCATTAAGCTTTCTTGCATTCTTTATTCCCATACCGGATGGTATCTATTCCAACTCTTTCTAAAGAAATGTAAAGCTCTCTACGGCTCGCTAAACGATTTTAAATATCTTCAGATAAGTGATACAATAAAACTATTTTGCGGAGTGATTCATTCAATCAAAAGAAGTAGTAAACTAAAAAAAGAACTGCAGTATAAACGGCCCACATATAAGAGTAGTCATTCAACAAGAAGTTAATGATCGCATAAAAATTACATTGTTCATTGTAAGCATGTGACCAATGTTACAGCCATGAACTGATGGATTGAATCAATCTCAATTAAGAACGCTGGAGGCATGTGACGTACGGAAGACCAATCGTGTTGAATCACTTCAGCGGCCTTTGAGACACTATTACCAAACAAATCAATAATGGTTTGGAGATTTTTCCGAAAGGTCTTGCCAATTTTGTAAAATAATTGAAATATCTTGGACAATAAATGTTTGCGGGTATATTTCTAATTTTAAATTGGATAAAGATTTAGTATCCTAAATAATAAACGAATGTTTGAATATGGCAAATGGTCTAAAATTAGTTCTTTGACTTCAGAAAACCATAAGAAGTCCTGCAATATTAGTATAATTACCCTTGAAGTGACACACTTGTATAAAATCCTAATCAAAATTAGTCAATATTGAGATTTATGGAAAATATTTTAACATATAAATGTCGTATCTTTGACACCATAATGTAAGGTAATCCTGGTATTGTTTATTAATTACTATTCGTAACCGTATTAGTTTGCACAATGTTATTTTGAATTCCTCCGTTTTATCATCTTAGCCAACGCTCCGTCCAGCTTCTCCGTCCATTTACGTCTTGGAGACTTTGTTTAGTTGTTGTGAGACCATTTATTTTCTTGTCTCCCCGGACATCTGAACGTTATCTGGACGCATCGTTTGGCCACATTCCCTATATTCAATGCTTGGGTGAATGTTGAAGCGAAATTTTCGTTTTATCTAATTGTGATTACGTATTCAATTTTTTTGTATTTTGGATTTCAGTATTAAAAGTAATATTGCCAAATTTATAATTTCATCTAGTTATTTAATAAATGGTAATTAATATTTATTAATATATTTCGTAAGACGATATGAAACTTTACCCGAGTTATGGCATTTATTAAAACTTAAAAAATGAAAATACCAAACTCATAACTCCAGTAACACGGTAACAAAATTACAAACTATTCCAAGTCGATTATGGTAATTTAGTACTTGAACTAAATCGGGCGTCTCGTAGAGTGCTAAATCACCGGGTAATTTGGTGCTATCAATAAATACAGGCTGGAGTGGCTAGATACCGGTGTCAAGTGTCGCTTGATTCCAATATCCACTTACGTAGTTGTCAGTGCAATTACTCTGACGTCTTAAATCAACGTGCTCTCGAGGGTTCTTGACAACTGACATCTAGACTTAACATGTGTTTTTATACCGTTTTTTTAGACCCTTTTTACACGATAGGTTTGTCGGCTCACTCGTTATAATTGGACCAGTCCATGCTACTTCTTTAGTAACTATGTCACACAATGTTGTTAATATGTCGAGTGATGACTTAGTATTACCGTTTTGTTAGACCTTTCTATACGATAGGTTTGTCGGCTCACTCATTATAATCGGGCCAGTGTATGATACTTCTTTAGTAATTATGTCACACAATGTTGTTAATATGTCGTGTGATGACTTAGTATTACCGTTTTGTTAGACCTTTCTACACGATAGGTTTGTCGGCTCACTCATTATAATCGAGCCAGTGTATGATACTTCTTTAGTAACTATGTCACACAACGTTGTTAATATGTTCTGAAGACAGTATTTACTCATCAATCATATTTGAAAGAAATAGTGTGTGTTTTCAAAGCAGTTAACGTTATGTTGTTAACTATTAGTTCAGTTATACATCTAAATACATTACATCATACTGACGGGAAATATGTTTGCAGTTTTGGTGTTACTCTCCAAGGCTTGTTAACTACAGATATATTTGACATATTGATTATATCAACTGGCAAAGGAGTCGCTCATTAAAATAATAGAATCCAACTGATTATAATTCATCGAACATCATGCACTTTGAAAATTGTCGTTCATATCCACAATCGAACCACCGTATTCTATCACAGTCATATGCAATATCGGCAAATTCCATATTTCCACTGATTAAAAAATAATTAAATACACATTAACATGTCGGTATATTTCCAATATCAATGAGTACACGTAAACAGGACTTTGTTCCCGTATCCATTTCCTTGAATACATTTCGATATATTATCGTATTCATGTCAGGCGGAATTATTTACGATGTTTGCAAACGCCGTCATGACAACTTTATTCATAGAATTATTGATTTACTGTTTGACATTCGTCAGATTTTTTTAGCATGATAAGACGGAATTTTTTAAAAATCTGCACGGAATAATCAAATGTAATATTTATTTAGCAATCTGATTCTACGAAACAGTACGACAGACTAAACTTTTGGATATTGTTGGAGAAAGGGGCAATGGGTTGCCACTACATAACAAGGAACTTATTCATGTGATACTAGTAAATACGTCTTAGTGAGACGAATATTGTAGCTGTAGTTGCATCAACATGTAGATACAAATATAAGACGAGAGCGCAGAATTCACAACGCTAGAATACTCCGCTATAACTATATTTTTGTATTAAACTAGACCTTATAAATCTAATTTACTAGTTAATATTAAATGGACAGAAGTATAAAGTGTTACCAAAAATGCTTATGTACAATATTCCCAATAAGCATTAAAATAAATAACTTGAGCCTATACAAAGAGGCTACTAAATAGTCGATTTAGCAAATGGAGTATTGATTAACGAGGAATCATGAACAGTTAACAAAAGCCTATTTGATATGGACTGAAATTCTGTAAAATTGGTTTCCATTGTTATGATAAATTATTATTTTCTTTGTTGCAAATTGTATTTAGATTTTTCATTGTATAAAATGGAATTATGGTGGATATTGGGAATCAAAAACATTTACTGTTTGCCACGAATCACATTTTGCATTTGTGCTTCAAAAGTTGTCCTGTTTTCTTTGGTTTCAATAAGTTCTGAATAATATGTGAGATACGTTATTTTATATTATATAACGCTCTGCAAACTCTATCATCCCAAAAGAATAATACAATTTGTTTTAACGAATGTTCCAAATGAATGAGTTTCTATTACCAGAAATAAATGAAACTGTTTTTTTCTAAAATATCTGTTCCTGACAGCAGTTATCAACGTTTGTTTATGTTCGCTTAAAAATGCAGTACCATCAGCCACTTTAGTTCTTTGTTCCCATTCAGAAAAAAAGGGTTCATAAAATATTAATAATTGCTAGGTGTTAGTGAGCGTAGAGTGGTCGACGAAAGGCAAGTCAAATTGGCTCGGTCTTTATGACAAATTGAAGGGGCTTTGTGGAGCAGAGCTTTCCGGGAACCATTTTGTATAGCGAAGTGGGGTTTTAATATCGGCAATGTATGTGTAGTTCTTTTCCCTTCGCTCATGATGCTTTTATTTTGCGATGAGTTTATATTGATGCTTTTGGTGAACTAATCAGGTTAGACTTACTATTTTTAGATGAATTTGTGTTGCAGGTAACCTTTATGGTATTCCAATTAAAGACGATATTTGAAGAAACTTGTGATATTCAAAGGAAATCCTCAACTCACGCTCGTTAATCAATCTATTCAAAATATTTCATCTCAAAATGTATATTACCTGTACTTCAAATATCGTGTAGCACAAATTTATCTTGTATCCGCACGTTCTGCTCCAAAAAATCGCATCACAAATGTTTGGAAACACCAAACAGTTGTTCAAATATGTACCAACCTCACCTTGTTCTTGCATAGAATTTTGCTTACACTGTATTCATTCATGTTTACATTTGTAAAGCAAAGTCTACAGAACTGAGCATGATGTTAAGCAATTTGATTGTAGTAACGAAATGTTAGTCATAGTTTGATAAGGATAGTAAAATTACTTGCACATGTTGCTTCACATAAAATGTGTCACACGAGAGAGATTAGATTGGGCCAAAGTATTAATATTTTGTAATTATGCATTTAGGTTTTTTCGATAAGGCTTCATTAATTAACTTTGTCGCTTATGGTGTTTACACGTGGCCTATAAATCGTAATCTCGTACCTATCACACTTTTTGCTTTCCTAATATTGGCAGACAAAGAACAAATTTAGGAGCAAAAAGGAAATTACTCACCAGCTGCACTGCAAAATCGAAACTAAATCCTTTGGATTGTATTAGTCATCAGTCGATTATCGCAGTTAGAACCATAACAGCTCCTATATAACCATACATTTACTTTGTTAATAGTTTGTCTTTATTCGGGTGTGAATATGAAGAGTCAACAAGAATTTTAATTGGAATCTTTTTGCGTGCAATCGCAACCTTTCTTATTACAAGATCTCCTGTATAGACGATTCCGTGCTGGAAAAAGCCTTAATTGCCGTCATCAGGAAAATGTTTTTAAAGAATTTCTTTTTTACTTTTACTAAAGACAGCACTTTGCACATTGTAAGGTAGGTACCGCTGCAACTTTTTGTGTAGCATATTTTAAAGTCTAGTTTATTTTATGTATACTTAGGTTGGTTAAAATGCTTTTTTCTTTTAAAAACATTTTTTGCCATCAGTATAAGTATATCCCCGTTCTCTTTTCATTAATTCCTAGTGAGTTGAAAGATAATAGAAAAAGGGATAAAGAAGGTAACGCAATGTAAATTTGCTTTACCATCAAAAAGACTGTTGGTGCGCGCAAAGTAAGGATTCAAAGGGCAATATGATTTCTAAAATCATTGTATAACATTAAACAGAATTAAACTTTCCCATCTGGTTTCAAAAGCAATTTCTTTTGTTGTACAATCTTTTGCGAAGTTAAATCTACTTTCTGTTATATTATTTAAATACGTTTTTGTCGCGGAATAAGAAATCGGCGTCAAAGTATGATTCGGGACGACTTTGAACTTTCTCATCCTCTAATTGCTGAAAGTCTAATGAAGAGTTCTTGTTAACCACAAATAGGATTACTGAATGTTTAAATTATGTTTTGACAAGTGTTATAGCGACTTTTGTAATTAATGTTAAGTAGTACAAATTGTATAACCTTTCTTGCCTCTATAGGCGTATGTTTTTCATAAATTAGCTTAAAATAATTGAGCTCATTTTATTTGGCTATTTTAAGCATTGATCTCTATTGAATTTTAATATCTAGAATTGTTGCTGTTATCCTTGTTCTTATGTCAATTGGCTTCGGGATTTTCTTAGCCCAGATACGATTTTGTGCTTACATTTTAACTCCGAGTTTACCTCAGGTCAGACGGACTGTTGTGTCTGGGCGATTGTTTGTTGTTGAGTCTAGATTGTGGCGACCTATTTATTGTTTTTCAGTGGTCTTATATATAAATAGCCATATATATCCGTATATAACTATATATCGTGCAATAAAAATATATTGAAATTAAACTAATTTTTCGGATTCTATCGCGGTTTTTTGTTTTTTATTTTTCTCCCGACGTTTCGAAGACTTTGCAGCCTTCATGGTCACGGGGGGACTCAGTCTGACTGAGTCTGACTCAGTCGGACGTCGGGAGAAAAATAAAAAACAAAAAACCGCGATAGAATCCGAAAAATTAGTTTAATTTCAATGTCTAACATTCGCGTAAATATAAGAAATCATTATAAAAATATATTCTAGATAAAAATGTCACTAATTTTCAATTCATAAATGTTTTATTCCTAGTACAAAAAGCACATAAAGCCGGTGGTCCTGCGCCTGGTCATGTCGGATTGCCGTCTCACCAGATTATGAGAGTGAAGAAACAGAGTGCACCGTGGTATTGGGCACACACTTGTACACTATAATATCTCCCGCGTACCTGGCTGATGTTCGTTGAGATAGGTCACAGTGGTCAAAATACGGCTAAGATGGATTAATTCCTAGTATAATAAACGTCTATATGCCGACTTACTTTTTATTCTGATTATAATTGTATCGTCCTGATCAGGGGCCTTATTCTCTATCCCGCACGTTATTTTGACAGTGCGTAACAAGCACGTAACACAACGCATCATGTTTAGGACTAGAAATTTGGCTTACAGAATACCATTCCACGCACATTTCTCGAAGATAACATGACACGGCCGCGTTACGCGTTTACACTATCATACAGAATAAGGGCCCAGGTGTGAAGTAAAGTAAACGAGGCAGAAAAAAATAAATCTAATCTCAAAAATCGTATCAAGAACAATCCTTTAATCGCAACCCAAAGAATCATTTACAAACAATAAAGGGCAAACTTTAATAACGTAAGCAAATAATTAAAACGTATCCGATTTCTAGACGAAATTAATTAACATTGCCATAGCGAAGTTAATGCCTTTGATATTGTATGTGTCGGTCGCACGATCTAAGTTCGTAATTGTTTAGAATATTACTTTATCCTATCCCTTAGAAGACATTACCGTCACAATGCCTGTCCCAGGTCATTATATTGTACAAAGGCTAGTTCGATCTAGACCTTTGTCATTTCTTGACCAACCGAACCAAGAGATAAAGGCTAGAAGTTTATGCCTCATATGTTATATATAAGTAAATAATATGCTTATCTGAGAATATTAAAGTAAATGTTATTCCAATTTTTATAGCATGTTTGGTACGT
The DNA here is from genome assembly GCF_014839805.1 of Manduca sexta. NCBI lineage: Eukaryota > Metazoa > Arthropoda > Insecta > Lepidoptera > Sphingidae > Manduca > Manduca sexta. The sequence continues at coordinate 8,978,282 of NC_051135.1, read as the reverse complement.
GTAGTATTAACGTATAATCTGTATCGAAATTTGTTCAGAGATACGGTTTGAAGGACATTCTAAGCTGATTTTATGAGAATTTAGAACCTCTTCAACATCGAAGTAATTTCTACTCTTCAAATCTATCATAAGTCTGACAAATATAACAGTTTCAATGTCAATTATGCTATCAAATAAATGGTAAACATGGTACATAAGCTGGCTAATACGTTATATCTGAGAATATTAAAGTAAATGTTATTTTAATTTTTATAGCATGGTTGGAGTTACGTGTAGTATTAACGTATCGAAATTCGGTTAAAGATTAGGTGTGAAGGACATTCTAAGCTGATTTTATGAGATTTTAGAACCTCTTTAACAACATCGAAGTAATTGCTACTCTTCAAATCTATTATATGACGATCAAATACAATAGTTTTAATGTCAATGCTGTCAAATAAATGGTAATCAAATACATTAGCTGCCTATTACGTTGACTGGCGTATAACATTTATACGAACACTGTGAAATAGACCCTTAACATATAATACTTTTGCTAATCGCACTTCAGTGTCGTACAGAACCTGTTAATTTTCTGGATGAAATTAATGTTATTGTTAGATAATGGGGACATTTACCATTAGATGGGTGACATCTCGTGGTCTAGCTTTGAAAATGTCCATGGATATTGTCAGATGACCAAAATACTGTGAAACTGTTTTGCCATACGATTGCCTGAAGTGGTTGGCCGGTCCGGTTGAATTGGTAATTTTCTCATTTATTTGTCAGTACGAACGTCGGGAACAGATGCCCAACTTAAAATCTGATCTAGATTTAGGAAGTCATTTTTTTATACGAGCACAGTAGTGATCCTGCTGCACCTGGTGGTAAGTGGAGTAGTGTTCAGACAGTTGACTGGCGAGAGATGGTTGTTCCTCGCCAGTTGATACAATTATGTCGGTCTGTTTGAAGCCTGTTCCAATTTAGGTTTCTTTTTTTACATATTTTACATGTGAAGGTTATTTACGGCCAGTGTCTATTGACAGGAACAATTACATTTACGTTGACTTTTGCTTAAATTATGACGTTTGTTGCAGTAACTTTTACAGCTATTACTTTAGTTGAGTTGTTTCAACTCCTACGGCTCCTACTTTAGCTTTTACATCTTATTTTATAATTATTCATGAAGAAATTTGCTGTTAATCTCGAATAACATGGGACCGTGAACAACTTAAATATCTAATGAAGGATAAGATGTCAAACACTGATTTCCATTTAATTTAGTAGATTGGACCAGACCGACCCAGCTACTTGTCCTTTAGAGGTCGGGTTTAATTAATTGGAAACACTGTGTACAAAATAATCTTTGCCCATTAGCTTAAAGTTTATTTGTATGTAGTCTGCTTTCTTTCGTGTTGACAGTAATATTTTATAAGTAGAAAGGCTAATTGACTTAATCGAAATTTTTTTGCGACACTAAGTTTAATTTCAATTTTTTTTCTATGTTTTTTAACGTAGTTAAAATTTTTCGAAGGAAAATGTTGCTTAAGTCAATTAGCTTTTTAACCGCCGATATGATAAACCCATTATGAAGCTAGTTGCGTCCACAGGCAGGACCACAGTCTCTATAAATATGAAACGTAGATTTGTGGCCATTTTATATAAATGATCCCGATCTTCATTTACGATCATGCCCGAGAATAAACCAATCAAAATTAAAAAGCATTTTCTTTCATAAGATAGAAAAATTAAATATAAAAAAAAAGCACCGATAAAATCCGTCACCTCGTTTTATTTCGATTAAAAAGTATGTCAAAAGAATTTATTCTGTTTGGTCCGATAGATCAAAAAGCGATTGTAATTAGTCATTGATAACAACTATTTTTGGTTCGGATAATATGTGACAATGCTTTCGCCTAAAATATCTATCCATTATTTCCGTGCACTGTTCCTTTAGCATTGTTCACGGGTGAAAGTAATCACTTACGTGTGGTAACCAGTAATTGTACCAGACTAGATTAGATAGAGATAAGACGATTATTATCTCCATTCTAGTCTGCCGGCCTGCACTTATACATATAATATATACTTAGGAATTTAATCCGATTTTATTTAAAAAAAATACAAACTATTACAAGCCTAATCTTAAATTTTAATTAATTACAAATTATCACTAAATTATTATAACTGACAGAGATTTGACACTATATTGCAACGACTGCGACTCCTCCCTTCCACAACAACTGTGACGTCACGCAGGCCACGCCACTTCACAAACTAGTTCGCTCCTTATTATATAAATTCTTGTACATCAAGAGTTAAACTAAACGTGCAAGCTACTTATTTAATTGAGAAAACATGTCTAATGTTATACTACAAAAATTAAAAATTACAGTATGTAACTGGAGGCGGATTTATATTCCAAGTAAAGGTCGGCTTCGGGGCCGTGAATTCGGATTCGCTATAATGGAAGAGATTACAGTGATTTTTCATTTACCCCACTAACTACTGTTCATTAATATTTAACTGACTTCAATTGAGGTTTATATATTCGTATTTTTTTATGTTTATTCAGCAATCATTTTTTACCCTAAATTTATCTAAGTAAAAAAAATATACGTTCAATTATTTTTTGGATTGTAATGGTTTTAATGTTAAGAGTATTGTATATTATTTTCAAATGAAGATTTTATAACAATAAAAATAATTTTAACAAAAAATTAAACCGCCTTCAAAAACCACTCAAAACCAAAAAATAATTTCACATAACAAGTATATATTGGATACCAATTTTGGAGTCGAAAAATTCACGTCGAATTGATAACCTCCTCCTTTTTTCGAAGTCGGTTAAAAATGTCTAAAATCAATCCATTCTAAGACGCTTTACGTCAATTAATTCTAAAAAATCAGTTTCGTATCCCACAAACAAAGTTGAATAAACTTCTTACGGCGTCCTGGCTTCAAATCATTTGTGGTTCTGACATGTTTTTTTTTTTGCAGGTAAGTAATCCACCAAGCTCATTGCAGATGTCAAACTTAAAGGTTTGGTAAAATTAATTTGCTACAGATACTTTGTAAATTGTGATTTATTTTTATAAGGTTTATGCTTCATTAATTCTTGAGCCAGAGGTATTAAGCGATATTTTAAGTGACTACATGCGTTTATAGAATGTACTTTTCCAAAAAATATATTTAGCATTTTTTTATTTCAGCTTGAAATATGTAATAGTGATTTTCATCGCAAAAAGCAATTTATTTCTTATATAAGCAAATATTAGCATATGATACCTTGGTTCGAATTCCTAGTCGTACAATTCGTATGAACTTTCGACGCGATTATGACATTGGTTTACCTAAATGGGGGTATATGGCGATGGTAGATAGCCGGTCTTGACTTTTTCTGTTATTAATAAACCATAGCCTGCAACGTCCTTGAAGCAGTGCTGAATGAACTGTGATTCGAGTAGTCACGGATTCTCTTTCGTGCGATTCACATTTAACTCGAAATGCTACTCCTATAGGTATTAGGCACACACTTAAGGTGCTAGAGATAAAATGATAGGATTTCTAGTCAATATTTCAAACTGGGTGGTCACTTAACAATAAAACATATCGATTTACGACTACATCCAGAGCGAATATTAAAAGTTTTGTAATAACATAAAGTGGTTTCTAAAATGGGATACCAATAAAGTAACTCGCAGAGGGATACCACGTAATATATTTATTTAGGTTAATGTAGTGGGAATAAATAGGGCGTAGATACCGAATGCGTTTGTTTTGTATCGATGAGCTGTTGTGTTAATGTGTAAAATGTCGGGTAACTAACCAGCATTCGCTACCACTAGAATTAAATAAGGTTAAAGGACAAATGCATTTTATTTTTTACTTTTTATATGATTTTTGAACATAGATTTCTTTTTATTTTATTTTTTTTTTAATTATTATTCTCTACAAGACGCATCGATCATCATCTATCTAACACCTACTTATTGAAACCATTCTTATGATTAACTTAGTATGTACGATTTCACAGATAGACATCTACGTACACAGGTATACTTTAAAGATATAACTGTTACCGTCAGGGGTTGATAAATAGATTGAAATATTTTTTGTAATTGCCAAAATAAACGGCTAGTTCAAGGCAAATTAGATTTTTAAGTAAAAGAGGTTTGAGCTTGTTCAAATAGACAATGAAATCAAAGAACGGCCTAAGTAGGCAAATTGTCACGTTATACAGGAAAAGCGGACTGTATTTACAAAGGAAGGTAAACACCAGCTCAAAAAGCGGACTGAGGACATATTTACATTAAGAACTTGGTATTAAATTAAATAGGCTTACGGTTTTGTACAACGCCTACTTTATTTTTATCGAGGTCCCTACTATCTGCGTATATTTATGTTAAAAATATTCGCAAATACTGTTTAATATTATAATAAATGGTGATGAAGGTGAAATTAGTGCGTAGGTTTGCTATCAATTCATTTATTGCTTTTATTTTGATATGCCTTAACTTAAAAGGTTCATCAAGATTCATTAGCAAAGATGTACATCCATTGTACGATTTCAATACCTCTAGGAGCGTCTTTAGAATTTCAATCAGCTTGTTGCCGTCCACATCTGAAAGTATTCCCCCCAAGTGAACATTAACCATCCCAGTCTTGAGCAGCCCTTAGAATTCATAGTATTGTATTCATGTTACGTCGAATCAGTGTGTTTATCTTAATAAAATAATTCGTCACTCAAACTTCCAAATTCATTTTCCATAGACGCCCCATCGTGAGCAAAAAATCCACGAATCCACCTAACAAGGGTTATGGCATAACGGCTTATGCAAATTCGGGACAGGTTCAGATTTTTTATCTCAATTTAAATAAGACAATTTTGTTTAGATATTCCATTTACCAGAGTTTGGATTCAACCTCCGTCTGTTTGTAAAGGCAAAGCTTTGATTAGTATTTGTAATAATGGCTTTGATCATTAAGCTTATAGATGCATAGCTATTAATTTCTAAAACGATATCATCATTGATGTCTAATTGGTAATTACCATTTGGTTTTGTAAAATCCTTGTTAGATGGTTCGGGGAAATCTTATAATGGTTAACAAAGCTCGCGACTTCGCTCGCGTGTTATGGTTTTCGGGATAAAAGTCTCCCTGTATATTTTCCTGGAATAGAAAGTCTATGTCCGTCCCAGGGTTTCATATTATATCCATACCAAATTTTAACTAAATTCGTTCAGTAGTTATTGAGTTTATCGCATTCAGACAGGCAGATAGATGCGGCGGAGAACTTTGTTTTATAATATATTTTTAGATTTATTTAAGAGAAACTATTCCGTCGTATAAGTTTTGTTGCGTAACTTTAACCGATTGCTTAACGCACGCAAGCGAAGCATTTATCATTATTTCTGTGTTCCTATTGGTCATAGCATTAGTTATGATAATTTAGCTTCCTCGATAAATTAATCCATGATATCCAACACATTTTTTTTCAATTCGATCCAGTAGTTCATGAGATTAGCGCGTTTAAAGAAACAAACCTTTCATCGTATATATTACATACTACTTGGATTTGTATCGTGACTATGAAATGACGTTTGAACAGTGCTACATCTGTGAAGAGTTTATTATCTTCCAATTTGTTTTCAATTTACTTTCCAGTATTGTATTAAGCTAGATAAGATTTTAAGTTTATAAACGTCAGTATTAACTAGAGCGTAGACTGCGTGGGCATCTTTAGCGTCGTAACTTGAAATATCGATCAAGGATAATTGAAAATATTTTGATTGTAGCTCCAAATTTTCGAGATTAAGTAATTGATCAGTCCTTCCATACAGCCGACAAAATTACAATTAGCGTAACTATTATTAATCCGATAAGATTTAGAGACCGTAGTTCGAAATGATGGGCGTAAATCCGGATTCGAGTTACGATACCGTAAAAGCAAACGATCAAGTCTTCACAACACGAAGAATAAATGGTACATCTTATATTTTATTGTGGCGCTGAACGGATGTTGGTGTAGTCGTAGGCTTCTTTTATTGATGCTTAAATGTTGATGGGATTCGAATAGGGGACGGAGTGAAGATGAATTTGTTAATGCATATTTTAGACTTTATTCCAAAGAGTCATATTATATTAGTATAATCTAAATCATCACGTTAATTAAAAGGTATTAAATACCTTACCATTACATGTAAAGCATTACTAAGGGTTAAAAAGAACAAAATACTAGTAATTAGTCTTCAAGAACTTTTGAAAATTGAATAACATATATGAATATGTTATCGATCCATGTCTGATATACATAGATCTGATTCCAATTAACTGAAATTTGCTACGTCTATTGGAGCTCACTGACAAGGAATAATCAGTAGTGTGTGACACAAATTTGAAGCGTTTCAAAGAATTTTGTAGAAGCGATACCGAGCTGTGTTAGTTTAGTGCAGCTTGTAGCGGATCTAATATCCCCAAGCCTTTTAAAGGAGAAAATTGGCTGAGTATAAAAGAATCAATTTCAATTCTACAGAGCAAGCTATAATGCTGAAAAGTGAGTTAAAATTGTCCTTCTACATGTGTTGAGATATAAGACACAATCCTTGTATTTTGATCAATTCTGATCATAGTAGTAGTTTTTTTTTTGTTGAAGCCAAAATGTTCAGTTTTTCCAGCCCCCGGGGAAATAAGAAAGTAAGCATAGAACATATTTCTGCTGAGGCTAGTAACTTACTAGTTAGACCTAAAATGGAGTCCAGTTTGGTTACAGGTGAAAATTAGGGCTCATTCCCGTGATTACATTAAAGGTTAGAGTCAATTCATTTTCAGGTTAGTTGACCATTCCAAACTAAAATGAATTTACAAGTCATTCCAGAATTAAAATAAATGTAAATGAACCACTTCTAGAATAAAATTCAAGTTTACCAATAAATCAATTAAAAAGTGACTTGACTAATACTTTGAGTACCATACTAAGCATTCATATACCTCAAAAAGACTGAGGGCGGATAATCTTAGGAAATATAGCCCTTATTATCAACCTATTCTTCGGTCGAGAATCGCTATTAGTCTAAGTCGGATTTACAGTATCTACAGAACAAGGGCCAAGGCTTAACGAAAGCTCTAATGCCAATGGAAATTTACTTGCAAAATTCTAGCTTGTGGTAGGTTAACAATGGGTATGACTTGACATGTTAATCTTAATATTAATTTACTTTTAATAGTACGAAAAATCGATTGTATGACTTTATTTTTTATTTATTAACTAGTAAATACGTTATATATAAAGAGAAAAAATAAATATTCGGTATAATACCAAGTATTGCTAAGAAAAATAATCCGTACCAATGAAGAGAAACGCTAAATGTTGTATACAAAACGGGAAATTCGTGTTTATGCCGAAGATGGCTGTATTAGGGTTGATCCCTAATTGGAAGGGCCAGCCTTCCTCCAAATCTCCTTCGATTCACTCAGTTACGGATTAACGATTTCCTAAAATAACATTCTTTTTAATTCTTACGTGCCTCGGTTTTTAACGCGACTTTATTTTTACTATTTTTCTATTTCAGAATACAAGCTTGTGTTTTGAGTATCTATTTCTTTTTATACTTATAATATCTACAGGTACATATAATGAAAGAACGGAAATGGGTGTTTTTGTATATTGGAAGAAAAGTATTTAAAATGAAGGTCACCAAAGAAGAGATGTAGGACACAAACTAGCGATTTTTAAAATTCTTTTCTATCTATCTGCGCATCTGACTTTTCTGTTTTTTTGTTAGCACTTATCTCCGAAACTACTGAACGGATTTTCATGTAGTTTTCACGGATGAACAGTTTATTATTATGAACAGAAAAATAGGCTCTTTTTCATTAGAATCTTATATCGAAATAAAAGTTATCCACGCGTGCGAAGTCGCGGCTACAGCTAGAATTTTATGTCATGATAGAATTTTATTTGATAATAGTAAAGTGCGAATAAAATGAAAGAATGTAATTTTGTTCGTCGCTACATTCGTTATCTTATTTAACATCAAAGAATATGCAGATTATGACAAAGTTAAATTTATGTAGGTACACTAAATCTCAGAGAGAAATTTCAACTCTGAAAAGACATTGCCTGACCTGAGATGCAAAACTCACAACCCTATTTTAAAAGGCGCACACATCCACAAGCCCAACGAAGCGTCGTGACTTAAATATTATGAAGTAAATCACATTCCAAGATAAACAAAATATATAAACACTGTCTCGTAACAAGTAGGTCAATCTAGTGACGATTAACGTATTTTTATCGACAAATCAGTCGACCCACATTTGTGTTTACATTTAAAATGTTTAGTAATTCTAGATTACAATGTCATATACATTTGTAGTCAGCGGATGTGTATGTTATAAATATTTTTTTCTAGACTAATAAATATCAAGTAAATATAATTAACGGATGTTAAGGTAGACTTTAGAGTGAATGCAGTTTCACGTTATGCAAAATGATTTCTAAAATACAAGTTTCAATTATTCATTTTAACAAAACGCGTTGCTCCAATATCACGTATTGGCGAGATGATAAAGTGATATAAGGTCATCAGTACCGATACTGCTGATGGTAGGATATATTTTATAATCGCCCGGATAGCGACCACCGTACACAAAACGTTAAAACCGGCCATAGCCCACGTGTGTCGCGTTGCGGGATCAACATGGTATATACGTTTTCAAAGAGCCAGCATAATTGTGTTGACTGTCGAGGGTAATCATCTCTCGTCAGTCGAGATTCTACTGGACCTTACTCCACTTACCATCATACATACCATCAGATGCAGCGTGGTCATTTTGACATGCTTGTATATGTATAAAAAAAACGAATAATACCAAGTCTATTTTTATATCTATTCTAATTCTATTCTTAATATCTTTATTGTAAACAGCAGAAAATATGATATCCTTCCTTCAGCATTTTAATGTAAATAAATTAACAAGTTGTTTAATTTCGGTACTTGAACCCATCGCGTTTTGTGTTTCAACTGCGTAGGAGGTTATTAAACTACAAAGATTAAGTGATAAAAATGAAGATTGTAAAGAGACACTAAAATACGTTAGTCAAGATAATTTTACTACAAACATAAATCTTACTTACATGCTAAAAGAAAATAACAGAAAGACTATACTTCAATTCAATGCTTTTCATTGTTCCTTTGTGGTAAAAAAAAGTGTTTACATTATAAAATTCCCGGAAAGTCATACAGATACCACAAAGGATTTTTAGTCTCAAATACTAAAAGTAAGGCGTATTTTTAAGAAATTATTGTTTAAATAAGTAAATTCACTGCTGCATCTCTAAAAGAGACTGAGTAATAACCTCATAAAATTTATAATCCTGGATAGACGAAGTGCTAGACATCCACCCACCAAGTGGACAGGCGGCTTGATAAAGGTCGTAGAAACATGATGGATGCAGGCCGTTTTGGACAGGTCCATCTGTAAATCTTTAATGGCCTATTTAGCAGTGAACTTCATGTGGCTGATAATCGGAGACGTAGCGATTATGTTGGCTGTCTTCTATTTTTTCTGTACTACTTTATCTTATAAACCGCACTATCGGTTTATCTCTGTCACACTTCAGTCCATAGTCACTTAGCTATTTAGGTTTGCACTGTCCATTCTGTATAGCTATGGTAGGGGTCCAGTTGCAACTGCTGTCGCATTCGTCGGAGCTATTTTCCATCACATTATGTCATGGACACGATTGTCCCTTATTGCAAATATATTCAAAAATACCAATTTAAAATACATATTCTTACAAGTTTTGCGTAAGAGTTACATCGTTTAATCTCATATCATATCAGAGACAAAACAAATGTACACAAAGATTTAAGCCGTATAGATAGTCTGGGCCAATTGTGTTTGGTTGCGAATTATCATTGTGTACTTGTACTTGTAGTAATACTATTTACTTAATATGCCAACGACACTCGTGTTCATTTCACAGTACAATAGTATGTTTGTTTATAAAACTTGTATTATGGGATTGTAAACCTTATTGAATTCTCATTTGCTGTTGTGTTTGGCGCCGTCAGAGAGATTACCTAAGGCAGAAAATAGCGTACAATTCAAATAGTCTAGACGATACATCTGCTTTTATGGGTGTCAAAGTTATGGATAGATAATAAGAGAATCCATTTAATGATTTATTTACGTTAATGTTGGACATCAAAATAAAACTAAAAATTTTGTCGCGGTTTTTTATATGTTAATTACTACGTTTTAAAGACGTTGCAGCTTCTTTGTCGCAGGGCGAGCTGAAGTGCTGGTAATCCGAAAAGACAAAGTTACAATATCTACCTACATTTTGCAATTATAAATTTTATTTTTTATTTTTACTGTTGATAGCCTGATCTAAGAATAAGCTTACAGTGTTTTGAAGTCTGGTAGTCACTTATTTTATAGTTGGCGATGTTACATCATCAGAAAACTCATTTGCTCGTTCAGCGATTACAGCATAATGATATACTCAGGTATGCGCGCAGCCATAATTTTTATTTATGAAGATTGTAATATTATTTTCGGGCCCACGTAATCTAATTTATTCAATATCCTGAAAAGCCGATGATTGAATCTAGTCCAGCCTAAATTCCTTTGGGTAATGGGCTTTTTGTGTAAATTATAACTAGCTTGTTCCATTATCATGAATATTTCAGTATAATCCTGTACTTATCTTGGCCCCTGTGCTTAGTCATACAAAAGTAATTTTTGTATAAGCTATCCAATTTTATAGATGAAATACTTATTGGATACAATATTCGTAATAATAACGATTTTAATACTGTAATCATTAACATTTATTTTGTATAATTTGGAAATGAATATACCGTATATTGACTATTTTATTGTATTACTAGCTTTTGCTCCCGGCTTCGCCCGCGTGAAGGAGTTTTCCGGGATAAAAGTCCCACTATATATTTTTTCCGGGATAGTAACCTATAACCTTCCCAGGGTCTTAAAATATCTCCATACTTAATTTCGTTTTGTTATACCGCGTTTTATGTCACGTCCCGTTTCCACGGGAAGGGAATGAAAAGTATCCTATGTCCGTCTCCTGGTTCTAAGCTTCCTCTCTACCAATTTTCAGCCAAATCGGTTTAGCTGTTCTTGAGTTATAAATAGTGTAACTAACACAACTTTCTTTTATATATATATAGATATACAATTTAGTAAGGATTTAAAATCATTCTGGATACCCCATCACTACATAATTCCTACATACTATGTAATCAGTAAGTTACAGATTATATACAATATTAACTTTAATCACAAATCACGAATTGAAACGGCTAAAGTTGAACACATATAATTCATAACAGTAAAACTGAAAAGTAAATCTTACGTCTTCATAAGATAACTACGTAACAATCCCCGGGATCAAATCTTCCCACGACACTATCCATGCCCTAGGGATCTCTATTCGCCAACTCGCCTGCACTGTGAACAGTTTCTCAGCTCGTAAAACTATGAAAGTACAGATAAGACGGTGTGAACTGTAAGCGGATATAGATAAATGTGATATTGTGTAATCTCGGCTTTAGATAATGTTTGCCAGTTTTATTTCACTTAAATTCCGAAATTATATAGATATTGATTAAGTCATGGTTCATGTTTGTGGAAGTGCTCGTAACGTTTGAGTTCGTAATTTTAATTAAAGAATAGTGTTTATCTATATATATAAAAATCAATTGCTGTTCGTTAGTCTCGCTAAAACTCGAGAACGGCTGAACGGATTTATCTTATCTTGGTCTTGAATTATTCGTGGAGGTCTAGGGAAGATTTAAAAGGTGAGAAAAATTCGAATAATTGCCGGGAAAATCCTCAAAACAGCATTTTTCTATTTCCCATACAAACGTTTTCTAACTAATACGTAGAGTCAATTTGAGCTTTATTGCTATTGTATAAAGTTCACTGTTGTCTAAGCAATGTAGGTGTGTTCCTAACATCAAAGCAGTGTGCGTTGGAGTACAGAATATAATAATGTAATGTCGCGTTCTGAAACTCAACAAAAGTGATATCGCGGACCCGACTAAATTGAACAGTCACAAAATTTAATATATCCTTAGTTATTTGGTTGGCTTCACGATATTATTTATTTTGTTTTACTTTAAAATGCATGTTTTCGTTATGGACAATTTTAGAGCTACTTTTGCATATCTATACTTATAATAAATCTGTAGAGGTCAATTCTGTACATGAAATATATTTCCAAAATAACTGGGGGTGATTAGGGATCGATACTGATGCTAAAAATGCAATTAGTAAAATTTTTGTCTGTCTGTCTGTATAACCGTTATAGAAACAAAAACTACTCGACGGATTTTAACTTAACTTGGTACAATTATTTTTCATACTCCTGAGCTGGTTATAGTATACTTTTCATTACGCTACAATTAATAGGAGCATAGCAGTGATGGAAAATGTTGGGAAAACGGGAGAAGTTACTCCATTTTTAAGCTTCCGTCATTTCGTGTGCAACCTTAATGGTTAAAAGTTCCTTCGATTTCACCAGGATCCCATCATCAGACCCTGACCGGACAATCGGACCACCTGCATACCACCATAAATTAAAAAAACATCCCGACAAATTGAGCACCTTCTCCATTTTTGAAACCCGAAATCCACGCGGGCGAAGCTGCGGGCGGAAGCTAGTTAGTTGATAAAAATCTTTAGGAACCTTTAATATACGTTATTAAATTGTTGAAGTAAATTAAGAAACTCTTACTTAGTGTTTACCTAAATTAACTGATACCTAAATTTACTGGTGGTAGGTCTCTCACATGTGAGAGTCTGACTGGGTAGGTACCACCGCAATGTCTATTTCTGTCCCCAAGCAGCAGTGTGTAGTCACTGTTGTGTTCCGGTTTGAAGGACATTGTAACTAGTGTAACTATTGGAGATAATAAGATTTAACATCTCATGTGTTAGGATAGCGAGCGCAATGGAATACCAAACAATACTTTGTAATTCATGGTTTTGGATGGTGTTTCTACTGTTCATGGGCGGTCGTATCGCTTACCATGAGGCACACGGCAAGCTCGTCTCGTCATACAAAGCAATAAAAAAAAATTTACGAATTTCATACATACATACATAACATCACGCATTTATCCCCGAAGAGGTATGCAGAGGCGCAACTAGGGCACCCACTTTTCGCCAAGTATGTTCCGTCCCATGATGTGATAGGGGGCGAGCCTATCGGCATATCGGGCACAAATTCCAGACTCCGGGCTGATACTGAGTAGAAAAACCCAAATATCACTTTGCCCGACCCGGGATTCGAACCCAGGACCACAGAGCGCTATTGTACCGGACATGCAATACAACTACGCCACCGAGGCAGTCCGGTGTAAGCTACGTAAATTGTATACTGCACGAATTTCATGGAGTATACAATTTACGTAGCTATCAGCTCTTAAAAGATAAAAATCGTGAATAGGTACCGTCATATTTTTCTATAATCTGAACGAATAACAAAGGCATAATATTTTAATTGAATGCTTAACACATCTCGGCGGGCGCGTCCCAGCGTGCATTAACATAATATTCGAATAATTTAATTCTGCCAGACCATGGTAATTGCAATTCCAATAACCGAGCTAACTCTGTCTCTATTAAAGATTCCGATAGTGCGGCGCCGTCGTGGCGTAGGCTTACTCCGCGGTGTTATGCGCCCTCTACCATCTTTATTCTGGATAAATGTATTACAGAGGACGATGAATATATTTTTTTATTCTTCATGGAAGGTCATTTTGATAAAACCACTGGCATAACGATTTATGTTTACGCGAATGTTAGACATCGATTTTTTTCGAATTTTATCGTGTTTTTTTTGTATTAATTCTTTCTCCCGATGTCTCGAAGATTTTCCGACCTTCATGGTCATGGAGCGGACTGAGTTGTCTGTGGTCCGGAAAGTCAGTTACAATATCTATCTAAATTTCACAATTATAAAAACAACTGGCATATTTTAATGTTTACTACTGTAATTTTATAATATTCCGAGACGTATCTTTAGTAATCGTTATATGTTTAGAAAGAAATAAACGGTTGAGAAAGTAATGCCGTAAAAAGTATTTTAGTTTATTTTCTATAAAATTATATTTATTTTATTAACAGTTTTATACTTTTAGACAAGGGTCATTAGTCAAAGATTCTCAAACTGGTATGCGAGCTAGTGGATCGCTAGAGCCTTGTCAACGAAAAGGGAACCACATGCTAGTCTATTTAAGTTCTAAAACTGTTAGTAGGGTATTATGCATTTTACGTCCTAATGTTCATTACTAATAAAAACACGAAACAATTCTTCGCTCAGTTAATCCCCTAAAGGCTGCTTTTAGCCGGACAATTTCAACAGTTTCAGTTCCGAGGTTGAAACGCGTTAAAGCCGCTTGTGGTAGAATAAAACCTTCATAAAATAGCTCTTTCACCTTGTTATTCGTACTTACCTCGTTCAGTTTGTGTATCACTCGTTAGAATCTTTGTGCAATTTAAATGCTACGGAATGTTTATTCTTGAATTGTATTATTTGTGTTGCTAAGCAAAAATGTTATCTAAACAATATTAATTCATAATAATATAATAATAATATCAGCCCTGTATTATATACTTACTTGCACACTGCTGAGCACGGACCTCCTCTACTACTGAGAGGGATTAGGCCTTAGTCCACCACGCTGGCCTAGTGCGGATTGGTAGATTTTACACACCTTCGAAATTCCTATAGAGAACTTCTCAGATGTGCAGGTTTCCTCAAGATGTTATCCTTCACCGTTAAAGCGAACGATAAATTCACCAAGAATACACACATGATTTTTTAGAAAAGTCAGAGGTGTGTGCCCTTGGGATTTGAACCTGCAGACATTCGTCTTGGCAGTCCGTTCCATACCCAACTAGGCTATCGCCGCTTATATTGTTATTTTTATTTTATATTAATTCATATTAAAAAAAAAAACTTTATCTTCTTTCGTATGAAAAAACTCTTATGACCCACATAAACCGACATAACATCGCTGCTTTAGAAAATTAATATTTTCCATGCCTCAACCACATTGGTTTCGAATAAATTCATTGTAATTTTTTTGTTCACATAAGGTTTATCAATCTTAAATTGTCTAAAGAAACAGAATTAACAAACTACTCGAAAACTGTTCTGAACTTTCGGAAAATTTTGTACAGTTAATTTCGATATACCACTAGTACTTACATAGTTTAACAATCTGGGAATATTTTAGGGCTATAACTTTCGCAATCTTTTTGGTTTTAATATTTAACTACTTTTAGTCTGGATTTATTTAATTATAGACACATGTTTTTTAACACTAAATGTAGATCATAATTCTGAGGTATAACATATGCCATGCTGAGTGTTACATGTGGCATTAATAGCTTCAGATTAGCCATCAATGTAATGTTCATAATATATTAATTACATCAGAATGCTTATGCAGAATCAATACATAATACAGTCGGTGTAGAGTATATTTATATTTTAAGTAGAACAGCTTCTTATACTAAGATAGAAAGTTTTTTTTTTTTGGGCACAGCAAAGTGACTCTCTTGCACCTGGATACAATGGGTACAATGGAATGTCGACTGACGAGAGATGATTACCCCTCGGCAGTCGACACAATTTTGTCGGTCTGTTGGAACCGGATACACAGCTGATCACGGAACGCGACACACTGACGTGGGCAACTATGACTGGTTTTAACATCTTGTGTACGGTGGTCGCTATCCGATGAAATGTATCCTACCACCAGCAAAAAATCTAAATATCTATATAAATATTTGATTAAATGTTATTTACATATCTAAAACTGAGACTAAAGTTCATTATTAATAAGCAGCATTCAAAGATAAACAATTCCGTTCTACATGTGCGGTGGTCGCTATCCGGGTGGATATAGAATATATCCTACTACCAGTTAATTTTCTTTAGACATAAAATCCAAATGAATTAATGGTTATGTCAGCTAAAAGTCCTTTATATGCGAATTAATATTTGGATCCTACGAGTATTTATAATTGTCCCGAAACAGACTGATAAAATTAATAGTGACTCCTAGCGTTTTCTCAGTTTCTTTAGCTCATAAATTACATTGTCCCATTTTGCCAACTATGAACATAATTTTTCGTAAAACTTGGCATAAGTTTGCTATGCTTTATTTTAAGTGGTAAAAACTATGTAAGAATAATAAAAAGTATCTTTCTATAATAGAAGTAAAAATTAGAATTTTTTGAAATAATATATCGTTACCAGATTTAATTTGTTCTACTTTTGTTAATTCAAATTTGGCTATGCAAAAATCGACTACACCATGGAGCTTACTAAGACGCAGAACTGTACACCTTCATAGCCCCTCAGCACACCATAGTTTTCTACCTTATATATCTAATAAAAGCCTGGTACTTATTTTGCATCAACGCGTTAGATTTTTATGACACCCAGGGTTAGATACAGAGTTGACCTACTTTCATGCAAAACCAGCACACCAAGGTGATATTAATTCAACCATATAACTGTCAGTTGTTTTTCTATCTTCCTATTAGATTGAGAAACGAGCGTGTGCTTAGATGTTTTTGCATGACTCCATCCTGCAGCGGAACTTATAAATCATATCTTACAGAAAGAGAAAGTGTGATACCCTATACCAATGCGGAAGGAGAGTAGAATTACCTTACGTGAATGGAGAAATGCACGGCGAACAAAAAATAACTATAATGTTCCCGGAAACGGTACAATAGGGTGTAATAAAACCACAGAGATTGCGTAATCAATGATTCCAGGAAATATACGATTATGTTTTGAATTTGTTCCATGTAAGCCTATTGGCTTAAATCCAAGATATGACGTCACTATAGCGAGAAATGGGTAAATGACCGAAAGGCAATCAATTAAAAATTTGCTTAAACAACTTTGCTTTCTTCGAAACTATCATCGAACTTTGTTGTAAGTAACTGAGTTATGTAAAATCTTAGTTTCATATAATGTAATTTGTAAACGATCCTTTGTGGAACACGATCAGAAATTATGATAAGGTATTAATCTTTGTACAGCAGAAACAAATCGCTTCTCAGAAATCCCTCGTAACGATAATGCCGTGTTATCAATCTTTTGGGATATTGACTACCTACTATAAGTTGCGGGATTTTGGAAAGAACCCTCTAGTCTTGTTACATGTGCCGTGACGTATAATTTGTAGTCCTAATTTAGAATGTAAGTGTCGTTTCGAATATAGGAACGCATTCGAACAAGTCTTTCATTGTATGTAGTCGTTGTCTTTACTCTCTTAGTACTTTGACTGAAACGGATGAACTTCGGGTTTCGATACCTAGGTGGTAAATCAATAAAGTTAAATAACCAGAATGTATAATCATACATTTTGGTTATTCATCATCATATAAACTTCTGCCAGAATGTGGAGGCGTTAAACCAATTTTTTTTTTGTTATTGCTTTGGAACATGAGAGTTATATATATTTTAAGAATTTCTTGTTACCGGCATAGTTCAGCTTGGATTTTCAAATTGTGCTGAAAATTTTCGATAGTAAAGGAGCTAACTTCCGAGACATTGACGAAGTTACAATATTATAAACAGCTCATACGGGATTTGAAGTCCTGTTAACGCAGTCAACGCCCGTATCATGTTATCTATTACCCCATAAGTCCTTAGCTAAGGGGTCATTATAATGTTTGTAATGACTTCATAAATACCATTACACATTCATATCCCCATAATTATGGATATCTCCGTACCATGGGTGCCATTAAAACCCCATGAAACATTGTTTATGACCAGACTTTAGAACAAACAGCTATCTTAAACCGCATGTTTGGTACCGTTGGGAATTAAAGTCTTTAAATTGGGTTGGATTTTATTAAGGCCATTAGTATCTTCAGTTGTTATCGGACTTTTCCTTCCGATATGTAGTATTTAGCTTATTTAGAATTTAGCCTGCAACATACGTAAAAATGGCTGAAGATCCATTTCATTGATCATTTCTTACTCTTTGATGATTGAACACATTCATAATTTCTTCGGTTGTGTAGTATTCGTAGCCGACAGAAATCATTCACCATCAGGCTCCTGAACTGCTTCATTTATCTATAATTAAAAAGTCAGAAAATAAGTAATCTAAAAATACAACACCGCAAACAAAATGCAAATCCATTAAACGCATTTAAAATATTAAACGATTTGCTCTCAGAGTTCACGAAGACAATGTCACAAGAAAATCAAATTACAAATTAATTGCGAATGAAATATGAACGTACAAGATTCCGAGCGTGGCCTTTTACGCCCACCTCCATTTCATGTCGGAATTTATCGATATAAGGGTAGTTGAAAATTTCAGCATGATCCTAACAATTCTCATTAGACGTTCCTCATACTCAATAAATAGACCCTTGCCTAAACCGACCCTATTGCCCTTTTTGTTATATTACAGCCGGATCAAGATTCTATTGTGTGGTATCCAGGTCACAAAACGCTTTCATAATTATTAATGTTATTTGGAATATCAGTTGCTTCTAAATAGGCTGTTTGTGATGGAAATTGTATCTTTGTGGACATTATAATGGAAGGTATAGCAGAAAATATTATAAGAGATTTTGATTATACTTTGTTATTGTTTAACTTTTGTATGGGAATCAGGTGCAATAGATGTAAATATTGTCACTATTTAAGGAGGGTTATGTCCAGCAGTGGACTGCCGTGGGACAATGATAATGCGGTATAAATATTGACTTCAACATTGCCAGCATTGTTTTGAGGAATGAATAACATTTTTACTAACCGCCAAATTCTAATTTGCTTCAAATCCAATTTAGTTTACCACCTTTAGTATACGTTCGTAAAATGAAACTTAGTTCTCGTTCCCTGCTCACATTTGATTATAAAAACAAAAATATTTACCCAGAACGGTCTTACATTGTTTGATGTCAGTTGTAAGTTCCACAAGAGAAAACAACTCTAAGACGGACTCGTATTTACTTAAGTAGGTAAAATAAACAATGGCTTCTAGTTTTGAAATATTAGATTTACATAGTATTTCTACAAACAGGTCTAGCCTTAAGAAAAGTATGTTATTTGAGTAACAGATTATTGGATTTAGACTTGATGTTGTTTGTTCTGTATATCTTTTGAAGTCTTTATAAAAAAAAAAAAAAACTTTAGTTCAGTGGTAAAGTGAAGTCGTTATTAAGTCTGACTGAAATCCTGTAATATGTAACGCTTGTAATTTATTTGTGGACGCACTATTTTAGGTGAAAAAGTTGATTGTATACGCTGGCAAAAATCACCAATCAGTCAAAACATCATTAGAGAGGTTACTTCATAGCTTTTATAGAGATAAAACAATTTCTGGTAAATTAGTTTAATCAAGCCGTAAATAATGAAATTGTTTACAATACGAATTACTTTAAATGAAATATTTCGAAAGTCAAGGAGTGGTGAGCGTAAAGGAAGGGTTAAGTGAGTGTAGCTATCTGAGTACTTACTATAGTTTGCGTTTTCTCACGCCTATGTTTAATGTGGGTTGCATTTAGTTCTTAGTTATGCTAGCCGTTGGGTTAACAATTTATTTTAATAGATATCAAGTAATTTTTAATGAAGTAGCAATCTCAATCAAATAATATATATTGTTAATAACAATTCAGTTGACAATTTGTGCTTTAATTGCCGAACTAATTGACAATCACTTGGCAAGACATCATAAAATCAAAAGTAAATCAATATCTTACACAGATCCCTGAAAATAAAGTTAAAGTGACAATATCTTTCACCATATCCATACCTAAAACCAGTAAACCAAGATCAGCTTACCGATTTAACAAGGATTTCGAAGATTATCCTCATTCATACATGATCCTTAATGGTTCGTCGTTGTATGACAAATGTGACAAATTACGCATCTGTTGGTTCACACGCAAGCAACGTTACTCAGAATGTATCGATGATACTTGTATCTTTCCAAACGTATATATGGCATATAAAAGCTGTTATGTTAGGTGTGAAGTCTGCACAATAGCACCTTTTCCAACACGATGCAGTTCATACATTTTCTGCTATTTAATCTGAGATTATATTATGATTCTATAGTATTACATCTACTACTTTTTTTTCGTCAATTCTTGGGAAATACCGTTAAAATCAGGTCGTCTGTAGTATTATTTGTTTACAAAATTAAAATAAATAGAATTTGTTATTATCGGATATTATAAACGGAGAAGGAAAAGACAAAGAATAACGATTTATTTAAATAATTAAATGCTCATCTGAATTTTAGATTAAAAATTATCAAGACATTCTCTGTTATATATTGTGTAGTATTATCTTCGTTAGTTAACTGCCTGATATCCGTTCATTTTAATGTGCGCGTAAATTCGACAACAGCTGATTATGCTTTATTGACTAATAAAATCTACGTTATGTTTACATTCACATAGATTTACGAATGGATGTTTATTGACCATTGTGGAATAACCTTTGATAGCTAATTTACTGATAAAGGCATTCGATAAATTAGGTCCTCTTGCGTAAGCCTAGGTTATCACATTACCCTTGCCTATTAGCTATTGTACATTCGAAATGCACGCAGTAATTTAGCTTTCTAATAAACTGACAGAAACATTTATATTCTTAGTTACTTCGAGTCGCTTTTAGTCTCTTATTTGTTTCGTATGTAGTAAAGCTAAATCTTAGCAGAATGTAATCCCGAAAGTAAGCGTTGCGTTGCTAGCGTGACCAAGTTTATTACTTTCCTCGGGGAACTATGCAATTTCCGGAATAAAAATTACTTTTTACTTTAGAATATAAAGTGTTCCAATAATTTCCTTCTTAACTTATTTAGCTGTTACGTGATTGCTGAACATCAGTACAATCGATTCTGCTTTTAATCGATCTTATGGTGGGGTATTAAGAATCAAAATTAAAAGGATGACATAAATTAAATTTATTTCATCCTTTTAAAAGCATCCTATTTGAAAGCATTTCTCAATATATTTAACTAGCAAGTTAGGCACTTAATTTTAAAATATTTGTGGTATTTCTCGGTAAAAAACATGGTATACAATTTGAACGATCAAATATCCTCATATAGCAATAGGGTTCTTTATTAACTATACCCATGGGACAAAAATAAACCCAACTAACCGTGGAGTATATCCACTCACTCGAATTATATATTATAATGTTAGAATATATTACGTAAATGTTGAATAACAATAGCCCTAACAATTTACTACTGCGGGTCATTAATTTAGTCCGATCTATTTTATGTAGTTTCATATTTATCAACATTGAATTATGTCTGCACTTTTAAAGTAACTCTAAGTGGCTTATTTGACATAAGTGTGTTGGAACTGTATAGTAACAAAGAGTATAAACCAAACAATAACCAATGTGAGCTATATTAGTACTGGCAGTATGCCGCTTTTGAATTTAGGAACTATATACTTCTATTTTGTCATTGTCTAGTCTTTACTGTTCTCAATAAATCCACTAATCGTTTTACAATCCTAAGTTATTTCTTTCATAATCCATCAAAGTGATATCAACCTGACACGTCTCGAAGCTTCGAGAATTTCAAACGTCATATTAAATAACATTATTTGATAGATCAATATTCTAGTTCGCTTTGTCTATAACACGAAGGAGCCACGTCTAGCGTACACCTGCCTCAGAAAATCGACGTGAAATACTAGAACTACTATTGTGTGATTAGTTATACCAGAATTTACTCAAATTACCATTTCGTTCTGTCTTTGATTTTTGAGAATTTAATGTCAGGTCCTTTTTTACTTTGCATATGGACATGGTAAAGTGACCGCGCTGCATCATCACTACATAGTATAAAACAAAGTCCCTTTCTCTGTCCCTATGTCCCTTTGTATGCTTAAATCTTTAAAACTACGCAACGGATTTTGATGCGGTTTTTTTAATAGATAGAGTGATTCATGAGGAAGGTTTATATGTATAATAACATGTATTAAATAGTGGAGAAATACTGTTATTTTGTTATGTTATACCCGTGCGAAGCCAGAGCGGGCCGCTATGTTTTTATATACAATGTTCACAGTTTTTCTGTAGTGTATTTAGTATCAGTATTGCACCCGTACGAAGCCGGGGCGGGTCGCTAGTCTAATAATAAAGGAAGAGGGGTTCAAATAGAGTTTCGACTGATAAGATTTCGTTGTCGCCAGATACAATTATGCCGTATTGTTTGGAACTGGATATACAACAGCTAATCCCAGAACGGTATACTTGTCAGTCTTGCTAAAAATGCGAAAATAATATGTTCTGTCATTTTATAGGTCTGACACACGAACAAAACTAGAAACATGATTGATGACCGGTACACTACAATAAAATAATGTTTTATGCAAATGTGTACGGATGAAAAATGATGCGATCCGGTTCATTAATTTTTATTGTTCCGATCGTGTGGATCTAAACCAACTAATTGGGCCTTTTGTTTCATTAATTTTTGTAAATTCGAATAACATCAATTATTAATGAAGATTAAATTAACAATTCCGTGTTGCTTTTTATATCGGTATATGAATTTAAATCGAATTTTAATTTAATGTGATATGATTTATATGGAAATCGTTGTTGCCTTTCCGGGTTCAGTAACAACGACGTAATATATGTACCTATATATTTTTTCTATATTATTTATTATTAAATCATACTTAGTTCTGGTCTGATTTA
Source organism: Manduca sexta (assembly GCF_014839805.1). Classification (NCBI taxonomy): domain Eukaryota; kingdom Metazoa; phylum Arthropoda; class Insecta; order Lepidoptera; family Sphingidae; genus Manduca; species Manduca sexta. Next base: position 8,955,544 of record NC_051135.1, on the reverse strand, counting down.
CCTAAATATAGGGCGATTATCTAAAGCTTGCGCATACTACACGTTTGCACCATCGATATGTTTGCACATATCAGTGGCTATGACAACGCAATGATCACACATCAACAATGTATATTAAAAGCATAACCCTTCCTTGCCGTAGTCGGATAAAAAATATATCACGATGTTTTCTTTGCATCTATGTGTCTGTCCCTTAATTATAATAAATTTTTTTTTTTTTATATACTGGTAAAACTAAATCGGTGTGAGTACCATAAACGGGCCAGTTTTTAATAATCGACTTATATAGTAAATAATGCAATCAACAGATGATCAGAGTGTAGCAACCGACTGCCAAAAGTGATGAATCTAAGTCCATTTCATTGAACATCAACCATTTAATCAAGATTGTGAGCGTTCAACAGGTTTAATTAGGCCATTACGGAGCCGAGTTGGGAATAAGGTTACTTAATTTGTTTAGAGCTTTATTGGATGATCGTTTGGACCAAACAGTAATAGGGTACCTATGGTAATGGTTACTGGTACAGCATAACGGTTGAGCCATGTAACAGGTTCTGGAATTTGATTCTAAATGGGACGTAGATGCGCAAAAAGGATCTAAACCCACAGTTTGGTAGAAAATGAGCTGAGTATACCAAATTAGTTTCAATCTATAAGGTCTACATTTTCCACTAGTAAAAACAGCTTAATCAAAATATTTGAAGTTTGTATTAACAAAATATAAAATAGAATATCAATGATCAAAAATACAATTTAAACTTCAATCTTAACTATTCCAAAGGTGAAATTTGGTGGACTGGATCCTTTTTGCGATCTACGTCCAATGGGGAGCTTTGGTTACAATATTTTCATTAAAAATATGTTACGTCTCGTGATGTTCAGTAAATGCACTTCGTACAATAGCCGATAATTGTTTGGCGTTATTATTTTTCTCCAAGTGGCCCGCATATCATTGACTCCTTTGTTAGTTATTAAGGTGTAAAATTATCTTTGACTTAGGCAGTATTAATAAAGGTTAAAATTAAAATACTGTAAAGTTATCGGAATAACCAGTTAGAATGATTGATTCCCGAGAGGCGCGGAGCAGCGTGTTTCCAATTAGTTTATAGGACATCGAGAGAGTCAAAACGAGAGCCTCTTCACTAATCAATTTCGATTTTATTCTATTGCGTAGTAGTAGGATAAATTATTTACTGATAATTATAGTCAAGTCTCCTAAGTAAGTACCGAAATATAAATATATGCTTATAATTAATGGCGCCGTTGTTGTCTTAGATAATTTTATCGTCTCGGCGTGAATATACAATGAATTCATTGTATCAAGTGAAATCCAGGCAGGAATTAAAATTAATAATTCTATTCTTCATTTATTAATGTAGACTTTATCGTGTAATAAAAAGAACACAAACTGTAAATAAATATAGACATTTCTTATGGGTGATAGATGAGGGTAATCTTTGTCGTTAATAAATACCCGCAATGCCAGAATTTTATCCCCGAAATGTTCGGCAAGACGCAAGTAGTACACACAATTTTCACTTAGCTCATATTGCGTCCCATGATGTTATAGGGGATATCTATCGCCATATCAGGCATAAATTAAGACTTCGGGCCGATACTGAGTAGAAAAAAACTAATATCACTGCCCGACCTGGGATCGAACCCGAGGCCTTACCACAACAGTCGTACAGGAATACAACTACGCCACCAAGGCTCACAAAGCAAAATTAAAGTTAGAACGACAGACTTCCTACGTGACTGCAAGCAATACGCAGTACCATAGATAACGAACAAGCAACAGTGTTGATTGAATTGAATTGTTAAAGTCGGATAGTGCCGCGTGACCGGGGATGGAGAAAAAGCGATCTGTGTTTAACTTTAGTCGCAGTTGATTTTAATTTCGAATATATATAACGCCTTAGATTGCAAACAGAACTTTAAAATATGGTGCAAAAGGTCGTCATTTCACTGAACAATCTCGATCTTAATAAATAGATTAGCAAGGGTACTTATCTTTAACGTATGTAACTTTTCTTCGTGGATGTACCGTAGTATAATTAATACGATCTATTTTAAGAAAAAAAAACAAATAGATTTACAATTATAAAATATATTAAAAAAAATTGGTCCTAATAATAAAAACACTCATCATCATCAGCCACATAAAGTCCACTGCTGAACATAGGCCTCGCCCAAAGATTTCCAGACGGACCTGTCGAAAGCGGCCTACATCCAACGTGACAATAAGACTTGATAACCTTAATTAAAAAGGAGATATTTGAAGCATAAATAGAAGACCGTATCCTTGATAAAGTAAGTAAAATAAAATCTTATACCCTATTTGTCCATGAGTCTTCCAAGCCTCAGCTGATAAGCAACCTACGCGTTTTGTTTTACTATTAGCTCTCTGATGGCCTATTGAGATTAAAATTTATGAGCTTTAAGAAATATGAAAAGGAGTCAGCACAGTAAATATGAAAAGGAGTCAAGTGGTTTTATAGCAGTTGAAGGCAAATCAACAACAATTAAACCATGTTAGTTGGTCGTTGTTTAGAAAAATAATGAGAATAATACTATAATAATTGTAATTTATTCTATTGACTTTTATGTTGTACTACATATATGTACAGATTCATTTGGACATTGCATTACTAAATGAAACAACATACTTATCTTCTTGATAATTATACTACAATTAGTTACGGGAGTTAGATGTAAATAAAAAGTGTAAATTTCGAACAAAGTAAATATCAATAAAAAGTCACTTTAATTTTACAAGGTATAGTTAAAGTGACTTTTTATTGATGTCCGTGCTTACTGCTTTAAAAGAATTCGCCTCAGCGGCAACATCCCACTTTCAGTCATACGCTCACGCACCCAGCATATTCCCACTAAACTACAAAATATCAAAAATCAGAAAAGTAAAACCGGGATTTTCGGCGAAAACATTCGTTATTCATGGATGATTGGCACAATGAGAGGTAAAGACTAGTATGTGGTTTCATTTAGTAACGCAATGTCCCAATGACCGTGTATATTGTATTTGAAGTGGTGAATCCACATAGTATTCAATCAAAATAACAGTTCTATAGTACTTAGCATGTTTAATTTATATTATTCACCGTTGCACCGACGTACATTATGTGGGTCATTCATTCCGATTAATGTGGAACTTATTTATATCAAATGCTTTTAGCGATTAATATTGGTTGGTATAAAAAAATAATAAATACTTATGATTCGAACATTTTAAAGAGCGGTGTTTGGTCAAACTCGTACCTTAGGTTGTGTATCGTTTCCCAATATTTAAATGAAGTTGGAATATATATCCGAAAAGTCACAGTAAACACACATAAGCCTTAGAAGTATATATTTTTACAAAAGTAATTACTATAATTGTTTTTCGCACTAGAATAAGTAAGCTCTTTCATAATGCTGCGTAGGGAATATGGACGGACATAGAGAAAATTTCTGCAATGGACGACTTATTTCATTTTATATACCATAAATAGTCCACACTAAAGATATCCATTGTAACGTAGTAGGACACATAATAAAGGCTTCTACAAAACCTGATACTTCTAATTTTTGTAATACATAATGAACCCGGAAAATATCCCTACACAACCGAGCCCACAAGAGCGGTAGATTACACTCAACACCCACCGGGACGTTATGACTGTTTGCATCCCGGGTCACTTGAGATAGGTCGCACGATTAGACTAAGTAGCAAACTGACCTAGATAAGTGAAAATCGCGTTTATATTAACACCCATAGAGCTTTTTTATGTTTGCTCCAATAAACATTTATTGGTCCTGCCTTCAAAGATATCACGATTTGCATAATTATTATTTTATTAAAGTTTTCCGAAAGTTTTGCCTTTCTTCTGCTTGGTTTGATATTTGATAATGGGTTTTCTTTTAGTTTTTAATGAGTATATTGGTCTGTTTGCATATTCATGAATATTTCAGCAAAACCTAATCTCTAAAAAATATTGAAGAAAGTTTTCTCATTTTTCGTATTTTATCTTCATTTATTCCTGTTTTAGATTCATTCCAAATTGTCCAAGTTTCTTTCGCTAGTAGGCAAATAGTAGTAATACGGAAAGTTAGAACTGAAAAATATTTTTTGTATCACTAACAACCATGATTTTTAATCTTTAAATTTGCCATAAATCGAACCTGAATAACTTAATAGACCCCATAATTTGTTTTCAACCATTTTACTAACCACATTCAACCCTTCAATAAAACAGTTAGCCCAAATTGCCCGAGGTATCTCCCTTGGTACTAAATTTGAAAGCCGCACAATCCTCTTATATCTTACTTGATTAAAAGCAAGTTTACAAGTTAAGCTTTTGTAATCTTCATAACCGAGTTCAAACAGTACTAATGGAGCACAAGTCCTACGTAAACAAAACTGCTAGTTTAGGCACGTACGAGACTGGATACTGTGACGTATTTTAAGGTTTATATACGTTTTATCTTGTTATCTTTAGTGGAATTGTTAAGGGTGTTATAGGTGAATAAGATGTTGGAAATATTACATTAAATAACTATTAATTGCTCATGAAAAATAATATGAATACAAAGAATAAATCTTAAGATTCAATGGTGTAGCGATCTCTTCTAGATAACCAGTCATTGTATGCTAAAGAATGGAAACAGAATGCTTGTAAAACGTATATGATCGCTGATATGGATTGTACGGAAGATTAGCAAATGAGAAAGCTGGTTATCGGATGGTCTATCACCAAAGATCGTCTCTTTGAGACTCCCAAAATATTCGGTTACAATAATTCCATTGCATTTCATCTCAATGGTTTTATCACAACAAACTTACAAAAACATTTTAGTTATCAAAGTTTTTTTAACAAGAAAACGGATACAAACAAAAGCACACACACGCTCAATATATAGTAGTTTTATATGTCCCACTTATAAGACATCGTTACCCGATTTAAATGTTCCGGACATACTCCATGCAGACGTAGGACAAAAGACTGTGTGTTGTAACTCTTGCTTATTACGAGTGCGTCACTTTATGCGACCATTGGAACGTGGCCAAATAGCTGGATGCGTCAAATACTTCGTGCAGAAGGAGGCTACTTCAGTTCAAGTTGCTTCAGAATCACGATCGATGTCTTACAGTTGAACAGAGTACCATATTTCCGTGAGTCGTCAATGTAGTGTTGTTTCTACAAATACTTATAGTACAGTTTAAATGAGTTTTTAAAACTTTTAGTAAAATTTGTATTTTTATACTTTAGGCTCTTGAGATATACTAAAAGAACTTTGAAATAACAGTTTGTAGATGTATGTTAATTATAACATATAATGACATTAAAAGGTAATTTAAGGAAATTAAGGTTATTAACAAAGTCATTCCTAGTCATTCACCAGTCTACCTTTGAATAATGAAACGATGAGCTGATATAATATTTGTAGGGAATGAATGGTATGTTAAAACTTATAATTGCACAAGTGGGTCTATAAAACAATATAGTTTATACGATATTCTGTTTTATGAACTGAAGAGAAGTATCGGGCACAAGGACAGATGACATCACATTTCTTGATAAGGCATTGTATGAAAAAATAGCAACTTTGCTGAATCCTTTGTCATTACCAAATAAGTCTGGCCATATGTCTGTGCAACTCTCAATCATTTAAATTTAAAATAATATCAGATGCAGGTTATTTCCAAATGTCTATTTTTGTACATACTTGAAAACCACGGACTGTTCAAGATGCCCTTCAGTTATTTGCTGCTACCTTCATTCTGTTTTTGACGTCATCAATAATTTTCTGATCAAATGGCGACGTAAAATCTTCAATCTTCAATATTCTATAAAATTTTGATTACAATAGAGCTGCGAAGTAAATTCTATCCAGTCTACAATGTTCCATTAAATTGGAGCATAGATACTACAAATTGATACTTATATTTTAAGACAAGAACAAATCAGAATAGTTTATGCGCTGCTCAAAACAAAAATAGTCAATTTATTCTTTGCAAGTTGAAATAACTTTTTTCATTTTTCGTAAAAAAAAACCCATTATCGTGTGTCAACAGAGATACATTCAAAAATGGAACAGTACTTTTAAAGTAAACATAAGCATTCCGAGCTAAAAGATTTTATGGAATTTTTCCCTATTGTTCTCATTCAGCGGTCTTCGTTTCCAAGTGGGTGTCGATAATTGCCTTTCTTCGATGACGCAAAACGCCTTTGTTGATGAACGTTGTGTAAAGCCTTTCAATTTTCACACCCTAACGATTCGTGATGCCTATGATTACACGTAATGAGGTGGATTCAAACACTTTCTTTATGTGTGATTCGACTCGGAATAATATTTACGAATCGCTGCCGGATACGTAGAACTCATGCCGTGGGTGGAAATCGACATGAAACCATTTTCAATAGCCACAAAAGTTCGGGATGGTTGTACTTGACATCAATGGTCCTGAGAAATTCAGTTGCGGAAAAATCATCTTCCAACCGATTTCCATAATGGCTTGAAGTAGGAAACGAACTTAGAGTTTCTGATTTGTCAGCTTTACCATCTGCCATTACCAATTATAGCAAACGATAAATGGCACATTTTAAGGAATAAAAAGTGTTGAAATCTGCGCCGCTCGCACTTCGTGGCTACCTTAGCGAATACGTTTCGTTTTACCTTTAACCGTGTGCTTTCCAAACGAATTTTTTGGCAATTTGCCTACATACACGAAATTGAGAAAGAACTAAGAGAAGGTAGGTATGAACACAAAGTTTGCAATTTTCCATGATAACTTGTACACGTTGTGATTACTTTTACTGCAATACTTATCAAAATACGAAGAAATAATGAAGAGTATAAGATTGTATAAATAATGTTCAAGTTAAATCTACTTTTGTCTTGGATAGTTGCAAAACTCGTCAATTGCAATGACACAAATAGCAATGAACCTTGGATTTGCCTCTTTTTCTATATTACTACATTTTGTCCAGAGACTCGTCTACTTGCAAGTTGCGACGGGGTAACAACTTTTAAAAAACATTCCTTTCGCAAACGGATCGACAACTGAAATTTCGAATCGAAACTTGTATACGTGTTCTGCAAATATTTGTTACATTCTGTTTGTTGAACTACAACTCTTTCTGAATCCTATGACGCAATATAAATTAAAACATGATATTACTAGATATAATGAAGCAATAGAACCTGATGTGTCTGTATTTTAAAAGTAATAAAAAAGTAAGGGCGCCAAAGAAGAGTAATAAATCATAAATCAGCGATTTTTAGATTCATTTCTAAGTTCTGTTTGTTTGTTAACGCACATCTACAAAACTATTGAACGGATTTCCATACAGTTTTCACATACATAACATACATAACATCACGCATTTATCCCCGAAGGGGTATGCAGAGGCGCAACTAGGGCACCCACTTTTCGCCAAGTATGTTCCGTCCCATGATGTGATAGGGGGCGAGCCTATCGCCATATCGGGCACAAATTCCAGACTCCGGGCTGATACTGAGCAGAAAAACCCAAATATCACTTTGCCCGACCCGGGATTCGAACCCAGGACCTCAGAGCGCTATTGTACCGGACATGCAATACAACTACGCCACCGAGGCAGTCAAGTTTTCACGGGTGCATTATAATTGAAAGCATAATATAATTCCATTAATAAAGAACATACGAGACTGGGGTGGTCTCCCCTCCTCGCCCTAGGCATCGAGTGAAAACAAAAAAGGACGTTGCACTAAAACAAAAATAATCGTCACGCGCGGCTACCACAAGTACTGGAACATGCGGCAAAAGTTTCGCACGTACGAAGTCGCAGGCACTACTAACTGTACTATTATATAAAGCTGAAGAGTTTGTTTGCAAGTACTAATCGCAGGAACTACTGGTTCCAATTGTAAAATCTTATAGTGTTGGATAGCCCATTTATCGAGGAAGCCTATATAACATTATGCTATGTCCAACAAGAGCGGAGCATCAATGAAAAAAGTTTAAAAAAACAGGGAGCATTAATAAAAACGGGGAAAATTTATATCATTTAGGAATTTTCGTTGCGTGTCCCGTGTAAACTGTTAAAGTTCAACAAATATGCATGACGAAATTACTCCTTTTAAAAAGTGCATAAAAATATTATAAAACAAAGTCCCCCGTCGCATCTGTCTGCCTGTGTGAATGCAATAAACTCAAAAACTATCGAACGGATTGTGTTGAAATTTAATGTGTAGATAGTTTGAGACCCTGGGAAGGACACTGCTTACTTTCTATCCCGGGAAAATATATAGTGGGACTTTTATCCCGGAAAACTTTCACACGGACGAATCCGCGAGCAAAGGCTAGATTAATAATATGCAGATAGATGCACGACAGACTACCCGAAGGAAGTCAATATAGTCTTATTATGTATCCATTTAAACCATACGTATATTACCCGATATTGCGATTTCAAATCGTCTTATGTGTTTTGTTCATTCGATACAATGGTAATATTAATCTTAATTCCCTGTAGATTCCATTGATACAAGCCTGTATTTGTGCGAGCACATCATTATTTCAGTCTATTTACGTAGGATTGCAACATAAGCACGCTATTCCCTCACAATAGGAAATGTCGGTCGTGACTCGTGAGTACGCATTTCCCGTTTGCAAATAAGTTCGCACAATAGTAATTGAGTTGGGGTTGGAGTGACAGCCGATGACACATTGTTAGCGGTGCAGTGTGCGGTTCCCATAGAGACTTCACAAATCATCTAGGTTGTATTTTCTATTCATTGTACTACTTACATGTTTAAGCTAGCTAAGCGTGGCCAGGCGAGTATTTCGTTAAAGGATTTCAGATTTGTTTTGTGAAACTTGAACTTTGTGTTTTATTTATTGCTTCATAATGAGAACGATAAGTATCAATGAATGTTACATATTTCTCACTTCGGAATAAGATACAATGATTAGTCGTATCAGGATATACTAGACTAAGTACAAAATACTTCGTCCCGAATAAATATTTGCGCATCACATAAAAAATATTTGCGGATTTGAAACCGCGCTGTCTCGTTTCACAGACGATTTATCACCCACTGCACTACCGACGCTGCATTAATGTGATTGGTGTGTCAATAGATGCAACTCAGTTTCGCTCTGAAGTGCGATATCAACTGAGACACCATCAAATCAGCATCTCAAGTTCGTCGCTATTTAATAAACAGATATCAACATCTCAAATTGTATCTTAAGTCACAGCTTGTGTTTGACAGATTAGTTTTATTTATGTACCAGCGCTTACTCAGCTGAGAACAAGGTCCTAAATGTCAACCTAAGCTTAGTTTTTTAAATAGTTCAATATATTAACTACTTAAGTTCGCACTCAAAGGTGAGTTTGATTCATTAATACGGCACTACTATGCTACAGCTTATTCATGAATACGTCGGCTCAACCAATGGCACTGGTCCGATATTCTCCTACAGGAGTGGGAAATTTGCTTTGTTGAGTTTTCCGCGGTCAATTGAATCGTCAGCCTGTAATCCCTCATACCAATCTTCGTTAATCTGCTGTCTGTTATTAAAAAATACTGAAAGGCAATCAGGGGATATTTCGGGAAATTAACAATGAATTTAAAATACCTTTTTAAAGCTTTGTACAATCGGTTTAAAATTTTTGCGTAACAAAGGATTTTAACTAAAATCGTATTTTCCTTACATTTATAATTGAAACCCGCTGTTTCTCCTATAAAAAAAAACAAACTTCAAATATAAATATAACAACTATGTATAGCAAAAGTATTTTTCATAGAACCAGACTCAGTATTGACTCGTTCGAATAATATTCGAATGATGTTTTAAAGTGGATAATTTACCCAGTTCCAAAGCCAATCTGGCACAAAATAAAGACGCGATTACGTGTCACACAAATGGAATTATTAACAAATGTTCTAGTGAAACGATAGTGTTCCGATATCGGGTTCCAGAGTACTGACCAATATCGCCAAGTACTGCGGTTACATTGTATGGAAAAGCGATTTCGTCACTTCCGTGTGATTTCTTTACCGGTGGGTAAGTAAGAGTGATCGAGTCGACTGGGTGGTTTAGTTTTGTCAGTTTTATGCTTAATAAATTGTTAGCGGCGATAGCCTAGTTGGGTGTGGAACGAACTGCCAAGACGAATGTCCGCAGGTTCAAATCCCAAGGGCACACACCTCTGACTTGTCTAAAAAAAAAATCATGTGTGTATTCTTTGTGAATTTACCGTTCGCTTTAACGGTGAAGGAAAACATCGTGAGGAAACCTGCAAATCTGAGAAGTTCTCTATGGGAATTTCGAAGGTGTGTGTAGTCTACCAATCCGCACTAGGCCAGCGTGGTGGACTAAGGCCTAATCCCTCTCAGTAATACAGGAGGCCCGTGCTCAGCAGTGAGCAAGTATATAATACAGGGCTGATATTATTATAAATTGTGAGATATTTATTATAATAATCCCTCTTAGTAATAGAGGAGGCCCGTGCCCAGCTGTGGACAGTATAAAATACAGGGCTGATATTATTATTATATATTATAATTTGTGAGGATGAGATATTACCATGTAAGTGCTTACTCGTAAAATATATGACGACCAAATAAAAAGACTTATTACGTAGCAGCCAAATAACAACGGACAGCGCGAGTTGTGTTTTAAAATTAACTTTAACGTACACCATTTAAAATTCAAAGTTGATCGACAAACTATAAGATATCGGATGTTGGTCTTAGTGATTATTTTTTCACATCTATGTCATGAATGGAAGTCGTTTATTCATTTGTACCAGTAGAATACCTGTTACTTTTGAATCACGCAAATATTAACAAACCACAAAGAATTGTTTACAAACAAACTCAATATGTCCCGCAGCATTCCAATACTGTTCGGATTTATGCAGAATTCACAATATGGATGAACGGGTTGAAATAATTGACATATCCTTTTGCCACGTTATGTTTTCGGTCATTTTATTTTTGTCGTGTATATTGAATAAAGCTTCAGTTAAAACGAGTTAAATGGCCCAATAGCACAATATAAAAAAAAAAAAACTTAAAAAATTCGAATTTTAGAATTCATTTCGGTTTTTGGATGGAAACCATAAAGTCTGAATTGAATTTCTACGAGTTCTGTAGGTAATAGAAAAAACTGGGATTCGATTTCTCAGAGGGATTGCCGTAATGCGACCGGACGATCGTAAAAATGTTATTCATCAAATTGGCAAGCAAAAATAAAAACTTATGTTTATATCATTCGAAGGAGTAAATAATTAGTGGAGTCTACTAGATTGTATTATCCTGTCTGCTATCGTCGCTAATATCCTATGTTTAAAAGCAACTCAAAAAAAAAACGAATAAGCAAATAATTGATAATTTAATTCACAACTATATTGAAAATAGTCATTGGGGCGGAAAAGTTCTGGAGTGGCGACCACGAACAGGAACACGCATCGTAGGCAGGCCCACCACGAGATGGACCAACGACCTGGTGAGGGTCACCGCAGTCCGATGAATGAGGGCGGCCCAGAACCGGTTCCTATCGCGCTCAATGGGGGAGGATGTCCAGCAGTGGACGATTCCCTACTGAAATGATGATGATATTCAACTGGAATAATATTACTAATCCAAAAACAAATACGCATTCAACGCTATATTGAAAGAATCGCATAACCTCAAACCATTCAGAATATATCAACTAACTCATAAATAATTCCTCTAATATACGCTTTTACGCAATAAGTCACTACCCCACGCGGTGTTCCATTGATGTTAATAATATAGATAAGACGTGTGCGTATTATTTATTACTCAGCATATCTCGACTCGTGGAGAGCTGTAAATGGATGTAACAATAATGTGCGTGGACACAAAAATGGTAACAACTGACGCACAATGGTAGGTGGTAATAATATATATATTAATAATAGCCCTGTATTATATATGGTCCCACTGCTGGGCACGGGCCGCCTCTACTACAAAGAGAGATTGGGCCCTAGTCCACTACGTTGGCCGAGTGCGGGTTGGTAGGTTTCACATTATTCGAGAACAGATTCTTTATAGAGAACTTCTCAGATATGCCGGTTTCCTCACGATTTTTTCCTTCATCGTTATAGCCAGCGATATTTCATAACGTATGCACATATTACTTTTTAGAAGTCAGAAGTGCATGCCCTTAGGTTTTGAAATTGCAGTCTTCGTCTCAACAGACCGTTCCACTTAGATAATTTAGATGATAATGCAACAATAATTCCATCGATTTACAGTTCGAGTGAGTGTTCATGGTGATGCCAATTGATAATGCACCTTATGGCCTATTAATAATGCTTAAAATTAATGTTGTTCGTTAGTTAATCGTATTGAAAAATAGTACTATTATTTGGCTTGTGGTAGGCAGTGTGACTTTTATATTTGGTTTTCTTATAACAAGTACTTAGCACTTACACAAAGACGTAGTAACATAGGCAACAATAGTATTAAATATTCATGGCTTCACCTACTTATAGTATACGGAATAACTAAATCTGCTCTTGGTAATTCAGTTCATGATGGTGTTAGTTTATGTCAAGTCGTTACCATTAGGCTCGCGAGCTTGCGTCCTCATTTTGTAAAAAAATCTTTCCAACACTCATAATAAATTGGTTCATTTACTTTATTACCCAAATGCTTATAAAAATGGACTACTCTTTATAGCAACACCGAATGACATACTCATATGAATAAAACGTAGGGCCTATTTTAAGTAAACCAAAAGAAATGTCTTAATTTACAGAATAAATTGTGATGGCACGCCAAGGTGAGGTCGGCGGGAAAGATAAATTTTTTCGAAATTGTTTCCGTGTGGATGAAAAATGTTAGTGCGTACATAAGACATTCATGAGAATTCTTACTAAGCCACAAGCTGCTTTATATGTAAAAAGGAATACTATCTTGGCATGACTTTTGTTTTATAACCGTAGTTGGCTCATGTGGGTATAAATGAATGTATCAAGAATTTATTGGAATAAGTCTGTATTAAAGTCATATTTTTATGTTGTTTTCTGGGAAATTATTTCCTATTTTATTTTTTTGGTGCCTATCTGATGCCGAGTTACATGGTTTTTAACGGATGTTATTTGATACCTGGATTGGTAATATCTATAATATAGGTTATACCAGCCAACTAGCCAAGAGCCATAGCAAAATTCACATTAAAAATTTAAGTCAAATTTATAGTAAGTCACCACGGCAGGAATTTAATTGCGCTAACTTATTTCGACATATCCGACCATGGTTCGTAAATGATATAAATCGTACTATCTGGTTTATAAAAGCCTATATAAACAATCTAAGCCAAAACGCTCCAAATACAAAATAATAACATATATGAATAAATATTTTTATTCTCCTGTTTTCCAAAAGATAAAATTAAATTACTAGACGAGAGAAATGCTATTTTATCTGTCTACGTCTTAAACAGTAAAACAACAAAACCAAAATTCATTTAATCATAAAAAAAGTTGTTTGTACTTTAAAAATAAAATATATATTTTTATAAGATTGGATTATCTGATGGCAAGAACCAAACGGCTATGCAAACGCGTAAATTTAAAGAAAAGCATTGGGAAAGTTAAGGAGATGTATATTTTGACAAAAATATAACTGTCCACTCGTAAACTCAGGTTCTTGAATAAATCTTGAATAAAAAATCAAATAAATTATTTATTAAAATATTGTATAGTCGTAACGCGTACGTAATACTGTGCCACCGAGCAGTCCGTATTGAAAGTGATTAGCCCACACATGTTTTCAATACGGGCACTTTCAAGCCATTGCACTTAAGTACAAACTTAACCCTTGACATCTCAAACCGTTTGTCAATACGTTTATAGCCCGACTAATTTAACAAGGCACCCTTCGATTATTTAAAACGGTACCAACAAATCACAATGAACACTCAATTTAAATTATCTGTTTATTGTACTGCCAGAGTAAGGGCCGGAGTTTGGACATGTGGGGAGTGTTTGTCGGTATATGGTTTATATCAGAATGTAACAATGGTATTATTTTGGGTGATTTGATTATACGAAAGATAAGATGGACAGTCGCGAACAAGATGTATTGCCGATAAGAGTTAACTTACTTCATTTAGTATTTTTGTTAGTTGAGTCGTACAGCTTAAAGGTTATGGAGAATTCATAAGAACATCTATACTTTACTGTAGTTATTCAGTATGGTATTTTTGTCAGGATTTCATAAGGGAATCTTTCCATTTGCCATGTATAATAGTTAATAATAATATCCCTTTATTATAGACTGTCATAGTGGTGTGCACGGGCTTCTACTACTGAGAGAGATTTCGCCTCAGTCCACCACGCTGGCCTGGTACGGATTGAGTAGACTTCGCACATCTTTTTCACAAAAATCTAAGTCAGTTCACGCAGCTTAAACTATGCATAGTTATGCACGTCGGACGTTGTGATAGGAGCTCCGTTATATTGTTGTCGCTTGCTCTTGGCAGCTCAGAACAGGCGGGATATGTTTTAACTTAGCTCTAGTAGCAAATATGTTCATAGAGAGACATCGTGTCATACGCACATTAATTACGATTGGCAAATAAAGGTATTCTATTTTTAAATTCTTAACGAACGGGTATCTTGTTTCTATTGGAACATAGTATTTGATTCATGTTGTACTAATACCAATTGCATTGTTTCTAAAAAAATCAAATTTCATGATTTTAGATCAACGTAAAGTACCATATAGGTTTTACTTCCCCTATAAAATCGCAAAATATGCGACATAAATGATCTTGATGATTCATTTGTTTACAGCTTAAAGAGACCGCATACTCAATATTGATAAAATTTTCAACTTGATACCTCTACGCATTCCTGAGAAAAATTCTTAACAGATAAACAGAAAGACAAACAGACAAAAAGTACTATTATAAGTGTTTCTTTTGAATTACGGAACCTTAAAGAACATTGGAAACTCATACACGCGTCTCTGAAGAGACTAATTTAGACAGCTGGAGCACCTTGATGAGTATTTCCACATCAATAGGTATATCATAACTAAACGGAAATAATTAAAATGGAAACAGATCGACAAATCTAATTCCATTTGAAATGCTCATATTCTTAATACATCTATTTTATTACATCCGAATAAAACTTTATCCAATTTTTTAACCTCCAATTGCTTCTGGAGCCTCGTGACGTCTGCTCTGGTTTATGTGATGGAAATTGGCGCGTGGTCAGCTCGTAGAAAAGGCGCCTTGATTCTTGAACAAACCAATGCCTTATTGATTTTATCTTAGCTTTGATGTAACCCATTGGAATATTCTCTAGCTCCAGACTAATATAAAAAAGGTTCGAGATTTACTCGCAAATCCGAATTGATTTAGTGTTACGAGTTATGGGACTAATTTGTATTTATATTGAGAAGATCTATAAAATTTTGACCTTATTTCTCGTCAAATTATAATCATTCTATCTATGTTAAAATGTTGAAGCTATTTTTAAACTATTAAAATGGTTAGCGTCTATCCAAAAACTTCTCATTAACAAAGTATTGTTAAGTGCATAGCATCGCACTCCGCTCGTAACCCTAAGACATCATGTTTCTCATAATGCCCAGTAATCACCGTAAATACTGCCTTGATGGCGTAGTTGTATTGCATGTCCGGTACAATAGCGCTCTGAGGTCCTGGGTTCGAATCCCGGGTCGGGCAAAATGATATTTGGGTTTTTTCTGCTCAGTATCAGCCCGGAGTCTGGAATTTGTGCCCGATATGGCGATAGGCTCGCCCCCTATCACATCATGGGACGGAACATACTTGGCGAAAAGTGGGTGCCCTAGTTGCGCCTCTGCATACCCCTTCGGAGATAAATGCGTGATGTTATGTATGTATGTAATCACCGTAACGAGGTCCACTACTTATTTCGTAAGTCGAAAGGGTCATACCAATTTGTCATTCATCCTTTCAGTCGTTTCCTCAATTCTGATTATTGTGATTGTAGCAGACTAAGGTTACGGCCCTTGATGCCTTTATTTTTATAATTATTGACTTTTAATAAATAGTTTGAATGTGAATTCGTACATATTAAGTTGCAAGGATGTGTTATTTGTTTACGCCATTATTAATATAATTAAGTAATACACATAATGATTAGAACTAAAAAATTGTCCAGTGGTCGAAATTTGATTGTCTAAATTAATATAGAATTTTAATTAAATTTTTCTGCCTTTCTCTACATGAACTATAATTATGCTAAAACTCGCACCCATCGATGCGTGCCAGTGGCAAAGCATCCATACAACCTGATTCCTACCAGCTTCCCTTACCTTTTACATTTGTCTTAGTTTGTTTTCTGTTAACCGCGCGATATGTTAACTAAGGCAATTTTTTTTTGTCTCGGGTTACCTTTTAAACTATATCACCCTTCGCCACTGGTGCGTGCAATGTTACTACTTAAAAAGAATTACTTTTTATTTCGTCACGTATTAATATAAAGAATAATACCGTTTATCATCGATCGTACTAACATCGTTAAGACATACCCCTAGTTACAATTAAGATAAGAATTGCAGTACAACTAACGAGTTCCTCAGATCGTTAACAATTAATTGGTACATTATCTCACACGGCACCGAAACGTGTTAGCAAGCTGGCTCATTTGATGTCTTTCTATAACAATGGGGCCGTGTCGATCTTAGTATCAAGATCTTGTTTATTGTTTCGTGAGTCTTTTGTAATAATAGCACTTAAATGAAGTATTTAATAGTGATTAATATTGAATGGCCGTATTTCTTCGTTATTTGCATGATATTTGGCTATCTTATATGAAGATACGGTTGTATATCAATAAACTACTTGTAAGCATGGATGTACATGCAAGAAGCGAACAATACTAGATTTTTATTTTACGCAACTCACGTCGTCATTCTCGCGTGCACGCACTTGCACGAGTGACGTACGAACGAAGCGTATGACAAGACGTCTTAAATAGAAAATACGTTTGCAGTCACGCCACTGCCTTCAGTTTTAAATACAAGTGAACTTTAAACTAAGATTTTGCTATTAAACAACCTCTTAATATTAACAAAAATAATAATACTGCTCTAGATACGTACGTTTTAATCTATGTGGTCAAAGTACTAGCAAGACACCGATGAATCAGGGTTTTGAGACCGTCATATCATGTGATAATAATAAAATAAATACACTTACAGATCGGCCAATTATGAAGATTTAAGAACTAGGATATGTATAATAATAATAATGTCATAATATCAGCCATGTATTATATACTGTCCCACTTTTGGGCACGGGCCTCCTCTACTACTGAGAGGGATTAGGCCTTAGTCCACCACGCTGGCCTAGTGCGGTTTCGTAGACTTCACACACCTTCGAAATTCCTACAGAGAACTTCTCAGAGGATATGTATTCTAGTTATTAAATCTTCATAATTTAAAGTATGAAATGAATTCTAAGTTTATGAAGATCTTCAAACATTATTTTACTTTTCATGATAAAAATAAAGACTAGGTTATGGTACTTCTTCGTCAAATGGCATTACACACGGTGTTAAACTGAGCCAACCTATCCGCCGGTGAAAATCTTGTTAAAACCCGTTGGACAGTTTTCAAGATTACCTCGAAACGGTCATCTTATACGTGTATGCGGCTTTGTGAAAACTGGGCTAGCAAAATGAAGAAAATTTTATATTTGGTGCTTGAAGGAATACAAATGGGTAATTCGTTTTTCTTGTCACACTTAAAACGCATATATAATTTTACTTATTCATCAAATATTTCTTGGTTTAACATGAAATTATCTACGTGTAACATTAAGTCTAATCTGTATCTGACTGTAAATATTAGTACTCAATACTCACTTCTGAGGTGAACTGAGGTACAGTTTTTATGAACCAATAATATTGCTGTTAAAAACTTTAAATCCAGTCAGGTATTAAAATACATCTCCATTAATTAAAGTTTCGTATATTATATACATATACGAGTGATTCCGGATCGGTTGCAGGACCATACGCAAAGATCCAATTCCATATTAGTTCTGAGTTTTGCTTCTCAAAGCGACAAGAAGAGACCGATAATAGACCACTGCGTATAGCCAACTTTAAATACTGTAGTAGACTATGATTCCTAGAATTTGCATGTGGTATTTGTATCTTAGCGACAACCATGGACAAGGTGTAAAACCCGCCATAGCAGCTACTGTCGTGTTCTATTTATTTATTTATCAGCACTGCCACATTATACATATAATAACAGTTACACATAGCTACACTAGTTTTAAACAATAATTATAGTCAATGATATGTACAAGTACGGCGTTCATAACATTCGCCACAGCACTCAGCGAGTAGCATATTTTTATGGGGCCTCAAAACGGTACACATAATATTAATAATAAGATTCGTTCTAAGATTAGTCTGTGTAAGTATATCCGGCTTCAAACAGGCCGGCATAATTGTGTCTACTAGCCAGGGATAATCGTCATTAGACACTTGTATCTTGACTTCACTTCGCTTACCAGCAGGTGCAGTGGAGTCATATGCTCGTATAAAAAAAATATACAGCTGCATGATAAGGCGGGCGGCCACTCATATTTTTTTAATCCGGGCCCGTCAAAGTGGTCACACTGCATTTGATGTTAAGGTGGTAGCTCAAGGTCCATTTTCATACATTTTGTTTCGGCTTTAATCTGGGTAACTAAACAAGTATTGGCAAGTAAAGAATTTAAATTCACGTCTAGTTAGTGATTAGTTCTCGCAGTTGAAGAAAAACGTAAAATAATTAATAATCATGGATATTTCGGCCTTTAAAATTTAATATGACGAAATTTTAAAGGCAGAAATATCCATGATTATTAATTATTTTTACGTTTTTCTTTCAACTGCGAGAACTAATCACTAACCAGACGTGAATTTAAATTCTTTACTTGCCAATACTTGTTTAGTTACCCAGATTAAAGCCGAAACAAAATGTATGAAAATGGACCTTGAGCTACCACCTTAAGCGAATTGAAGCCCTTAGAAACTGCCGACCGGCAAAAGATACATGCATCCTCGGATGGCCGGTACAATAATGCCGGCCTGTATAATTGCTTATTGGCGCTCCGCTTCAAGGACCCCAAGTTATAGGAACACATATGCTGGTAATTCGAAATCACTTGATGGTAATTCCTTCAAAGCAACACAGCCCTGCATACACTATTACTCCTTGGCAGAAATAGCCATTACCTAGTCTCAACCCATCTTCCTAAATTCGTGGATTGTCTTCCGTTACATATTCAAGCAAAATAATTTGACCGATCTTTCTGGTTTGCAAATTTGTTTCGAAAGAAACACAGAACCCATGAAATAAGTTTCCTTTGGTATTGAAATGAAACGATGTCGCTTGGGAGTTGCAGACTATTTCGGGATGTCGAATCTATACCAAAATAAGGTTTACTTTCTTCAGTATTCTAAAAGTAAGGATGCGGGTCTAAGTTATTGTTTATCGAGTCGCATTAATTCTTCGATAATTTCCATAGAACAGTTGAACTGTATATTTGTGATAATGATATTTAGTTTCAAACAGGCCGGCATAATTTTATCAAGTAGCGAAGGATAATTATTTCTCCAGTCCGCTTACCATCAGGTTTGGTGGGATCATTTTGCCTAGCATAAAAAATCCATTACTAGAACTAAAATTGATTTTATTTGACAATAGTATTAAATATTAGTTCAACATATAATACATAAAAAAGTAAATTAATATTTATTATTTTCTATAATATTAAGTACTTTCCTAAAATCGAATGCATGATAACGAAACATAAAAAAATATATATAAATTACACTAAAATACACTTTTTTAAATATCAATAATTATAATTCGCGTTACGGAAATTAAAAAGATTCTTCCATACTATTCTAGAGGGTAAAATAACGAGTTTGAACGTAGAAGGAATCTTCCGGAACTACTGATCTAATTATAAAAAGTCTTTCACTAAAAGAAAGTAATATTATTCTTAAGTTCTTTATGCTATTTCATCTAGAATGGAATTTTACGCGTCCGGAGCCTGGAGCTAAATGATTGTTAGAAGCAAACATCAACGCCATTATAGAATACTAGCGACCCGCCCCGGCCTCGTACGCGTAGCATTATTTATAACCACATAGATTCTGGCGGCCTAATATTATCTCTACACCACCCTAAGGTTGACTGGTAGAGAATGCCTATGGCATTAAGTCCGCCTGTATACATTTGTATATGAAGTGCTAAATAAATAAATGTACCAAACTTCATACAATCACTCGATGGGCTAATCTGAAAATTACCAAAAATTTTCCCAAGATTTGGTATTTGAAGACATTCTGATTATGCGTACAAACCCTCATCAACTTAAACCAGATAAACCTTAGTTTTAAGTGAGTAAAAATACAGAATTTCTCCCACCATATTTCACTATAGATAAGAATAAAATTGATGTGGCATATCATTTACCATTCAAACCATCGATCACTTCTGCTGCAGACAGATGACACTTCACATCTCAATACTTAGCTGTCAGCATTTTCTTCCAACTCGATATTTACCGCGAACTGTATAAAGAATTGCTGAATGCTGACAGAGACACAATACTCTAGAAATAAAATGAAATAAGGAAAGTGGGATTGAAGGATGGTTATCGAACATTTAAATTGGTAGCTTATGGACTTTTGGTAGATTAAAAGGTGAACTTATTATTTCCATAATTCTGTTTTGTTTTTCTGCAAAATAATAATTTATAAGATAAGTAATTAGCTGTCTTAGTAAGCGCTGCGTCCGTCTAAATACAGTAGCCTCGGCACTAAAAATCAAATAAAATGAGTGCATTAAACTGCAGTATAATTAGCTTAGTGGCAGAAATTGATAAGTCGGCGGCATTTATTTATCTGATTCGTATTCCAGAGATCTGTTATACCCTAAGTAGTACATTTAATTTAATGAACTTATACAATGTATAGAATAGATTTTGGCAACAAATTTTGGGGTTATTAAGATTTCTTTCCGTTGGGATTTGTAATCTTCAATGTAAACAACTGTACGCAGTTGTTTGGAATAGAAGTCTCAATATTTGTGGAAATAACTTTTTGAAGACAAGTTTATTATTCCGTATTAACAAGTTTTGTTTCAAGAATTGCTTTTAAAATGTTTTCATTAAGTAGAATGTTTATTGTTGTATAATTGCTGAATGCAAGAGCAAACAACTGTTGTGGTTGCATAGGCTAACACAAATCCTGGTTACGTTATAAGAGCCGGCAGCATAATATTATTTGAATTGTTGAAATTAGAATGATCAATAATGTCCAGCGGTTATTAAGTTCAATGTGTTGGCTTATTATGATCGTGTTTTGACGTGCAATGTGTTGCAAATACATAAGTATTTATTCTAATGAATATTTAGTTTGCTTTCATTCCCTAAGCACGCTAATTCTGCCGAGCAACTCTGCCAGTGCGGCTCATAGACCAATAACTATATCAACTGATAATGTAGATTTTAAGTATCATAAAAACCTAATTACCATACTGGCTACAAAGTTCTTCAAACCGGCACCCAACAGTACACAAAGATCTTAAGCTGCAGACATAAACGTGATGAGATCTGAACTTTTGTATACGAAATACCGACCACTTAGCGAACACGTAGTGGACGTTAGGAATTTAGTTAAACCAAAGATAGGTAAAATGTTACTCATTGATGCAGTTACCTACCACGTACCCCTAGATACGTAACCCAATGAATTAGATGAAACGAATCAAAGTTGGGTAAAACGTTCACTACATATTTAATGCACCTGTTTTGTAAATTTGCAACGCTCTCGAACTGCGATGCTCGAGGTGTGGTTGCAGCGTGTACAAGCTTTTAGCAAACAGAGTGGTTTGTACACTTAGCTAAGCGCTAAGCAGTCGTCGTTTCAATAGTAACGATTTTCGGCTTCAAAGTTACGTTTAGTGATGTTTGCGTATCGGGTTCACGTGAGTAGCTTTGTCGATGCTGGTGGCTTTTGTCTGTCCGTAGTTTTGGTTTACTCCAAACAGGTCAACCAGATTTAGATTGACATAACGGCATGATATTGTGGCCGAGAGGCAATGAACCTGTAGCAAACACAGATAAGGTATTTTTTAATTAAAAATTTTAGATTATTTAGATTCTAACTATTCCTGGGATTAGCGCGATAAATAAAAACAAACTCTGTTGCTAAATATAATAGTAAAAAATGGCATTTTAACACCACTTCACGCTGATTTAAACTTGTCGCGTTAATCCGGCCAGTGTTAGCGCGTACTTCAGCGAAATTGACATTTACGAGGCTTTGGAGGCTCTATGCGTTGATACCGAATAGATTCCACTTACTACAATTAAGCTGCAATTAAGCCAGGTAAATGAAAGTTAAAGCTACTGACCCCACTTACAGCCAGTTTGCCAATTTGTCGAGTCCATTAAAACTTTACAAAGGTTGATTTAATCATATTGGTGTTGGAAAATGATTTCATGGATTCTGGTATAGAAGAGTAGTCACGTGGATTGTTTGCCTTTTTTTACGATAAAAATATAATAAATAGTAAAACCAAACTTGTATTATGCTATGCCGTGGTACCCCCACTTCTGAGATGGTTTAAGGCTGAGTCCACAATGCTGGTTAATACGACGGTTTTTTTTTTTAATATACTGGTATTAAATTTTCCTTATACGTACCCTTCGCGTTAAAGCGAGCGATAATATTAATAATAGATAAACACAACACGTAACCTCATTTTGAGGAAAATATATTTCTGACTTTTGACGGACGCAATACAAATTTTGGAAACAGAATGTCTGTAATAATAAACCAAATAAACTTGTCTTGTTTTGTTGACGTTAAGTCAGCCTCCCAATTTATTCAACATCAAGCACAGAGTGGGCACAAAGACATCGCCCACAATCCATTAACGCAATTCTCATTCATTAGGAATCCATTAGCGATGTATCGCTATAATAGGCAAACTATCTAACAGCTTAGCATCCTTAATAGTTTCGCCAACTGTTATGTTTAATTCTACTGTGTATTGAGTGTGTAATTCCAAGGAAATATGTGTGGCCTTTGCCACTACTGCGCCCGCTTTGACATCACTGAGCCTGTGATAAATTGAGAGCTATTGGAAAATCTTGTTACTTGAATGTTGTAGGTGTAATGAGCTCCCTTCTGTATGGAGTTTGGTAATACTTGTATTTTAGATTTTGGAAAGGTTTCGTTCAGGTTTGTGATTTAGTTCATCTTAAACGTATAGGCTATGAGCTATTGTGAACTTTCTTGACACAAATAAGCACTGCTCCTTTTACAAAAATGAGTCTTCTGTGCAAGTGACCTAGAACCTTATTTCCCTGAAAAAATATTTAGACAAATAAGAAAGAAAATTCTTATTTTATTCTATCATTATCGAGATTCCAAATGTTGAATAAAAATATTTTCTATCAAATGAAACGAGGCTTATGCCATCATGATCGTAAATTCCAGAACGATTCAACGATAACAAACGCAAATCCCAAATAAAATATGAATATCTTAACCTACAAAAGTGCGCAAAGTTAAAGCATTAAACTCATCCTCAAGTGATTTGAGTTGTACTAGTTATAGTTCTATCGTAAGATTAAGAGATCGTGAGACCAAGGCTATTAGCAAAGTTTTGATAACCATCTCACTTGCATCCAAACTCATTATGTAGGATAGAGTACCTCTTAGGCGTTGGGAATTTACTATTCGATAATCCATATTATTGATCCAGTGTATCAGCTAAGTTTAGTAATTTAGTAGTTTGGTATGTTATACACAGATGGTCAGATAAATAGTTGGTACGGGTATCGTATATTTTATTTTATGCTTGAATTGAATATTATTCATTAATGAGCCCCTGCCCGTAAATAATAATGGAAAATCTCCAATTGTTTCGACGATACGCAACGTATCTAGTCAATGTATGTTAGTTGTTAAATGTATTTATTTAAAAAAAAAACCAACTAATTTTATGATCAAAGCCTGAAACTCTACCCTAATTGCCTTTGAATCTATTCATTAATACATCAAATAAGTTCCAACCTCGTACTTAGAGTCGATAAGCGTCCAAACAAATTCCCTCCCGCTATTACTATGATTGAGAAACTTGACTCCCATTATGAAGTGGAATTAATAGGTACCGTTTGGCATACCTTTTACGATTTCAAAGATTTATTTAAACAGCTTGGATTTTTCTTTAAATCGGTTTTTGTTGTAGAACGGAATTGTTTCTCTTTGAATGCTGCTTATTAATAATGAACTTTAGTCTTAGTTTTAGATAGTTAAATAACATTTATAAAATATTTATATAGATATTTAGATTTTTTTCCGGTGGTAGGATATATTTTAGATCTGCCTGGGTAGCGAATACCGTACACAAGGTGTTAAACCCCGCCATAGCGGACTATATGAGTGTGTCGCGTTCCGCAATCAGCCTGTGTATATCCGGTTCTAACAGGCCGGCATAATTATGTCAATAGCCGAGGTAGAGGCATGAAGTGTCATAAAAAAATTATAATCAACATTTCTGTTTGTTATACTATATCAATGAGTTATTACTTCATTCCTCTTAGTTTTTATGATAATTTAATATCATTCCTCTTATTAACAAGTAATAGTTTTCGTATCAATTTTACGTTTCTATTAAAAAAATCTTATCCATATACTTAATGTATACGTAGTATTTCAATACCATCTTGAGTATATCTGAGGTCTGGAAATCCCAAATCTTTAGATACCTCGTCCCGGATTTAGAAATTAAGGGAACCGTGTAACCCGATATAGAATGTATTACTTCAACATAAAGTTAATTAAACCTAATGTAACTAATACGCTTACAGATAATTAAGAAATGATTTTTAGTTCAAACATATCATGTTTATATGTGGGATAATTAATGAACTTAAGTTTTAATGAGTTTGCTGAATTAAAACCATCATGTACGGTTAATAAAGAACTATCTCTAACGAAAAATGCGGTCTATTTTAGTATTCTTTTTATTTAAATGATACATCTTATTTTAGATTCATTAGATCCCTTCTTTCAGATATCCAAATATATACCTTTTCTTAAAAATATAGTTACGTTTACCCTATTTGAATCAGATATGATTACGAAGAAGGCTGATAAGTATTGTTCGGAATTGCTCCGGGGCAGGGTGATATGGGTAAAACTCTTTTGAAGCTAGTTTCATAATAGATTTGCCTTAGTTATTACGATCAACCAAAAAATTCCACGTTCCATAAATCAAATAGGAGTTTTAGAACCCTTTTCTGATACCAATAGGGCAAAAGTACTAGGTACAAGATGAATGGATATTACTAATGTAATTTATATTGCATTGACTGGGTACTATATCGGTATCGTAGTTGTATTGTTTGCGCGGTCCAACTGCAGCGCTGAGGTCTTGGGTTCGAATCCCGGATCGTACAAAGTGATTGTGCTCGATATGGCGATAGGCTCGCCCTCTATCACTTCATAGGACGAATGCGCACTGCGAAAAGTGGATTCACTATTTGCTCCTCTGTTTATCCCGTTGAGTTGATAAAAGGGGTGTGTGTACTCTAGTATACATACAAAACAGCGGAAACACCATACACTTGTTAAACTTGTTGATCAACTCAAGGTTCGCGTTAAATTAACATTGGCACGCGAATTAATGAGAAAATTATGTACTTCCTTCGTAATTATCGAATGTGGAAGTCACCTTGATCTATACGCTATACGTTAATTAGTTTACGTTAGTAACGCTTCGACGCTGAAATGATCAGTGTTTAATTCCAGAAATTGCTGGTCTATTTTCGAGGTTTCATTATGAATTTTTCTTGGGAATCCTTCCCATTTTTTGAAGTCATATAAGCGGAATTATATCGCAGTATGTGGGTGTGAAATGTTTTAGGCATTTTATGTGCCAGATTTTTCTGACGAATTTTCTTTTGTAAATAAGAAGTAATAATATGCGAAAGTTTGTAAAAATGTTTATACATAGCACACATATACATAACTACATTATAGTAATTTCAAATTTATAGTTTTAGCGGATTCGTATTAATCGTTACTTTGAAGTAATTAAACATTCACACAAGCTTAGAGCATTAACATTATTAACATAATTTGGTACCTGATTTCAATAATACATTATTCAACAAAAAAGCAAAATATCAAAAATTCAGAAGCATTCGTAAAACTTGGAGATATGAATGCCTTATTTTTATTACGGCCTTTATTTTTGCTCGTGGTAACATAAACACGCATATCGCATAGGATCCCAAACAAACCAGATTCCTGACTGAACAACTTTATGGCTTAATCTTTCATTTTTTATGTGCGAAAACGCGCTGAATGTAATTTTTTGGGCGGTTTCTATTTGTAAATATAGAGGCTTTTTGATAGGAAAGATAAAGAGTTAGAAGTAGTTTGTAATGTTGATGGTGCGTGCAGGGTATTTAAATAATCGCTATTTAATAACAATTTGTTAACAATCTACGTTCAAGTTGATTTTAATGAAAATTATATTGCAAATTGGACCTAAAGTAGGAATTTTCTTTAGTTTTCTTTAGTAATATGTTTTTTTAATTTAATCTTACACCCAATTCTATTAATTTAATATAACTGTGAACTTAACTTTCATAAGAACTTAACAAAAACATTATTTACAGAATTACCACAGTTATTCCGTCACGTAGATCCGTTATATTTAATCCTTGTTTATCTTCCGCAAGGAACGGGAATCGTGCAAACCATAACACGGCCATGTTTTGGACAAAGCTTCCTTTGCAAGAGGTAATTTATGAGGCTATATTACGTATCTTAGTTTCATTGCGGATTTTATGGCCTTATTTTTTCTTCAATGACATTTAATTCTGATATATTTCTGACTTTAGGTACTTTGAATAAGAAATAATTGGAACATATTTTACTATATTTTTTTTAAACTACTAAAGACTACTTTCCCATTAAAATAAAACTATTTTATGCATCGATATATATGTACTACATACTAGATTTGGCGTTCATTGTGTCCAACTGAATTGAACTGAAATCCATTCAAATTGACTTTGGTATGGTCAATATTGACAGTTTGTGGTTGTGTACGGAGTGGCGCTCATAATATAAAAACACGACTCTAAGTGTAAACCTAGATTTAAATGGAAAATATTAGTCAAATTCGTAAAATTATTTGTTGTTCAATAAATAGGTTATAACAGTGACGTTTTGGTTGCCATTTTAGTTCTGATTTTGAACAAATAGTTCATATGGACGTTCGTGTTTATAGAATATACATCAATGATGTTACGGATTTTGTCGCGGTTTTTTATATTATAATTTTCTCCCGACGTTTCGAAGATGCCTTCATGGTCACGGACCTCAGTCCACCGTAAAATAGTTTTAATTATCTAACATTCGTGTAAACATAAGAAATCATAAGACCACTTTCCCACTCAGTATTTTACGAAAATATTCGATAAAAATAACACAAACGGCAATCTGTCAATATGTAGTGGCTAAATTGACCCAATGTCAGACGCCTCTCGTGCTATCATCCCTTTTTAAGTGAAGGCATAGTGAAAAAGCGGGAGAAACGGTCCCGATTTTATCTTCACTACGCAGATTAAGGGGCGATATTTTTTATACGTTAAAGGCCGTTTGATGTCTGAACCTTTTAAGGTTGTTGATGTTTGCTTAGATGTAAGGAAATGATTATCCGAGTGTCTTTTTCACTATTAGAGAATTGAGTTCGTTTTGGAGCCTACCGGAGCAGTCAAGAAAATTTGATATGCGTATATAAACCCTTTGTTCGGTTACGTTGAAACAAATTTACCTTGGGGCATCAGTGGCGAAGTGTGAAATTTTTGAAAAGGTAACCCGAGGAAGAATTTGCCTTTGTTAACATAATACGGCCGATTTAAGAGAAAATAAAATCTAAGACAAACGTAAATAAAACTAAATGGGAATCCGTTAGGAATCAGCTTCAAATGCTTCGCCACCGTGTGCTATAAACCTGGAGTTGTTCTTTATAAATGCTCAGTTTAAAGTAGTTATTCACAACCTCAATGTGTCGAAGATAAATTTCTATCTTCAGTAGTATGAAGTATTCGGCTAACTATTATATCTGCTGTTCCTATTGCCAGTTTAAAGTAGTTATTCACAACCTCAATGTGTCGAAGATTAATTTCTATCTTCAGTAGTATGAAGTATTCGGCTAACTATTATATCTGCTGTTCCTATTGCCAGTTTAAAGTAGATATTCACAGCTACAGTGTGTCGAAGAGAACTTTCTATCTTCAGTAGTATGAAGTATTCAGTCACCTATTACATCTGCTGTTCCTATTGCATTATGTTTTAGAATTAAATTTTATCTGTTCATTGTAAACAATTCTAGATTTACAGTACTTTTTAATATATATTTATCTACTAACAAAATATTTTATTTCAGGTATAAACGTCCATGACTGAAAATAAATACGTAAGTAACTGTAACTAAATGATATTGCAACTGACTTGCGGATGACCAACACCTCAGTCCGCCCCGTGACCATGAAGACTGCAATCTTTGAAACGTCGGGAGAAAATAATATATAAATAACCGCGATACAATCCGTAAATACATTTATTTCAATACGTAAGTAACTGTTTTAATTTTATACAAACATTACAACACGTCATTTGTAGTTAAATATTATTGAAGCTATTAAAACATAACTGAATTGATAACTGTAAAATTCGTCAATTATAATTAAATTTAACGACGTGCAAACTGTTTAATTTCAACATTGCGGCAAAGTAGAATTAATTTTGTCAATTATATATATTTTATTCATGTTAAAATTAACTTAATTAGCCGTTAAATATTTATACAATAATATATGAAGAGGGTTTTTTTGTTTGAACGCGCTAAACTCAGGAAATACTAAACCGATTTTGATTTTTTTTTCACTAATAGGAAGCTATATTACTCCTAGGATAGGCTACTTTCTGTGCAGGGTAAAAATATATGCCGGAAAAACTTTTTCATGCGGGCAGAGATGCAGGCAAAAACTATGTATACTATAAGCCTTTATTTATGGTATTGTCTAATATGTTAGAATTTGTCAATAAAATTTATGGCAACTATAGTTGTTAAAGTACCAGATCCATACGAAATATTTTACCTTAATAATATGTAACAATGATACTTAATTGGTACTGTATGTATTTTCATATATACACCATATGGATATTTTACGCATCAGTTACTAATTGATACAGAACCTAATGATCTAGTTTGGCTAATTTGGTTAATATCGCCTCATTAAAATACAATACTAAAAAGCTTATCCGAGCGGAAACATGAAATGCTATTAAACGCTTTCAAATCTAGTATATTATCTGCATCAAAATGAGAATTCACTGAGAGCATTTGTATGTATCAAAATTCAATAATTGTCTACCAACTGCACGATTTTTTTGCGCGGGGATGACATTTCTTGTAATAAATTCAATTAATGCTGATTCGTGATATCTATATTCTGTAAATTCAAAATGTGTATGTAAATTCACTACTCATATAAACATATCGTGTTTATATTTTGATATTTGTAAATGTATTGACGTAGTCGCTAACGGAATTTTCAAATACAAAATACATTACAAACATGCTGCCGCCGTCAATTTTAAACATGTTTAGACGAATTGCATCAAACATTAATTTATGTAACATGTGTAAATCGATTCTACACTAATACTAAAGAGGCAGATTTGTTTGTTATGTTCATATATTTAGATACCTGACCCTTTTCAGAGTAACGAAGGCAAAATTATATTTTGATTTGATTACTGTCATCCATTGTAGCTACGAAGGAAGTTGCAAAATCATTTATATAACAAATTTCATAAAAATAAAGAAATCGTTTATTTTCATAAGCGTGTATACATAAAAGACATAAAACTAATCACTTCGAGTTGATAACATTGTTTAAATAGAAAGTTAAATAGGAAAATAACATTAGAGCACCACGAAAGAAACAATGCATTGATTTATGCATTTTCGATCGATTAATGCCTGCATATTTTTAATGCTATAAAACCTCGAATCTAGAACGACATTAGTCTATTCACGAAGTGAATGGAGCGAAATGGTCAATCACTGTTGCTTAAATTGCGTCAGGCATTTAAGACTCAAACCTATTAGAGAGTACACATCCTAGTTCATTAATTAAGTAATAAGTAAATATTCTCATGTACCTTGACTTATCATAGGTGCAACTATGTTCGCCTACGCGATGAATAAAGCATTTTATTTTATTGGGAAAGAGATTTATCGAAGTTAAGAAAATGAAATATTTAGAATCAATAACCGAGTTCCAGGTTTAACGAAACCATTCTAGTTAAAAGCGTATAGTTATTATGTCGCCACCGTGAAATGTCAATCGACTCGGAACTTGTTGCCTAACATGTAGCACTACATGTAGAGTAGCGGAAAGCGTTTGCTCGCGGCTTCGCCCGCATGAAGGAATTTTCTGGGATATATTTTTTTAAAATTACACAAAATCATTATAAATTATGGGCTATGTGTTATTTTGATGGATAACCAATATTACTGTGAAGTTTCATCTAAATGCGTCCAGTAGTTTTCTCGTGAAAGACGAACAAACATACATACATCTATCATCACAAACTTTCGCATTTACATATAATATTAGTTGCCGCGCGTCAAATTCTGCATCATCTGTTAACCTCGTGAATTGGAAAGTCTGCAATCATTGACGTATATTCTATAGACGTGAACGTCCATATAAACTACTTTTTCATAATCTGAAGTTAGAACTATAGTTCGCTGCAGCGCTAAAACATCAATCGTCGTCTAACCAAACTTTTTAATCATATAGTGTTAAAGCGCTTTAAATAGTGCATAAGTAAAATGGCAGCCAATACCGGATTGCAGTACACTTCAAGTGAACACAGTGAGTGTTCGGAACGCCAGATCTAGTACGTAGTACATGTATATCGAAGACTGCAATCAAATAATAATGAGCATCACATGTTGCGCCTCAAGCTTTTCATAGAAAAACTTTTATCCAGTTGGTTTTAAACTAACATTTTTATTTTAAGAGTTAAATGTAATTTCATCGAAATGGGATATGAAAATTCTATTCCTGGTAAAATTGTGTTAATATAAAATATGCGCTAGATTTTCAAATGTGAAATATCTCTACTATATTAAAATATTGTCAAGGGAAGGAAAACTTTTAACTTAAGCACGCTTTCGTTGGATCCTTTCACGTGTTTGAACAATTTTATGTTATGCTTCTGGAAATGAAAAAGTTTCGTTAAAGACTAGTCTTTTAGAAAACATAAAGAATAAAGATGCTGTGTCTTAAAGAGATACAAGCTAGCATAATTTTCCATCATACTACGTAGAAATAAATATCAAAAAGCTGAATAATTTCAAAAGGAAAAATACTGTTTTAGTTACTGTTCATGTATAATGTATAATGCTTATATCAAGTTTTGGTAATAAGTCAAAAGGGATTATATTCACTACATATTTTGCCACTGAAGTATCCTCCCTTATTCACATGGTACTTCCTAAGAGTGCATTTGCAATACTGGTCATCTCCAAAAACAACAACATTTTTGAAACAATTACGAACTATAGAATATGTGCCAAAACGTTGTAACGACAAATGCTGTTGGTGATGTCATATCAACATTGTTGCTATAAGAAAATCAATGGTTGGAGAAAACCTGTGGTCAGTGAAATATAAGACACGTGAGACATCTAAGTAATATCAGCTATCAATATTAAATTCCATCTCACTTTCTTACATTAACTTGTAATTTTATATTTATAAAATACCTATTATAATAGTTTTGTTCTACAAAGAACAGAGGAACATGAAATCTTGGTAATTATACTACCATTAGGAAAACACCAAGGCAAAGAAATTTATGTTTAAATAATTTGGTTATAATGACTTTTTTTGGTAGAACTTTTATGCAAAAATAACACACCATGATATCTATAGCATTCTACTCGACTGTAGGGGATAATGTTTAACTGTAGGTCGAACATTATACAACACTTCTACACGTAACAAGAACGATATGTGAATCCATTACAAATGTTTAATCGATTGATTAAACAATGTGATTACATTATCGATCTATCTATGACGAGTAGCATTATTTTTATTTATTAGTAGGAAAAATAAATTAGTCCTAATCTAAATAAAGTATATAAAAACATATAAGCCACACCTTCATCCACATATTGACATAATATAGAAATAATAATACAATTATACAATTATGAACAGACTGAGCCAGTACGAAACCATCTCAAACAACTTGAGAATATTTTTTAAAATTTTGAATTACAATTAGTGGTTTACTCAGAAGTGACAGCCCTTAGACTCTCCTCATCTACATTTTATTCACTGATTCTATACATCCACATAACTTGAAACAGGTCAGGTACAGTTTGTTTGCAGTGATCCGCGCGTTGGCAGTGAGCTGAATCAGTGATGAGAACCAATCGAGAATTACGTTAAATGATATGCTTGATTGTATCGAATCTAATTATGTGAATTCATTATTCTGTGCAAACATTTATTAATCGTTTGTATTGTTTATTGTTCCTATCGATATTCAGACATTAAGGTTTATTTGATTTTTAGTGGTTGTTGTGATTACTGATATTGCCAAACAACTTTTGAATAAATTCGTTCAAGCCGTCATATAAATAAGGGTGTATTAATAATTGATAATGTTTTTATTTTTAATTTGAATAAGAAACATTAATTTAATTTCCTTTATAACATTAACTATTCGGACGACTTGTTAGTCGCTCCGTGCCCATGAAGGCTGCAGTCTTCGAAACGTTGGAAGTTAAAATTAAACAGACGATCACGATAAAATCCACTAGATACTTTTATTTCAAAATCGTTTGCAATTAAAAGTATTTCTGGAGACTTCAACTCGTAATCGTAAAGAACACTTAACTTACCCAAAGGTTTCAGAAACCCTTGGTCTATTGGAAATAATCCTCTTCGCACTCGACCGCTTTTCTAACCTGCACTTACATTACTTATCTCGTTCAGAACCCTTTTTCGGCAAGCCGTCTTCGAAGGGCCACGAAATATAAAATTGTTCACATCTTCTCACGTCAAATACATCCTTAGGTTTACGCCTCAATGAACTCAATACAAAAGCTTTTAGATACCTTGTTCATGAAAAAGGCCCTATTATCCGGTAATGTACATGTTGGAAGAATATTTTATCTGTTAAATGTTATGTCTTAATGTTTAAAGAACATTATGAGATTTGATGAGAATTTTACTGGTGGTTGGTCTTATATGTGAGAGTCGGCGTGGGTAGGTATCACCGCAATGTCTATTTCTGCCGCCAAGCAGCAGTGTGTAGTCACTGTTGTGTTCCGGTTAGAAAGACATTGTAGCCAGTGTAACTAATGGACATGTTGAGACTTAACATCTAATGTCTCAGAATGGCGAGCGCAGTGGAATACGAAACAATACTTTGTAATTCAAGGTGTTGGATTGTGTTTTTACTATTTATGGGCGGTAGTACCTTAGCTTACCACCAGGAGAACGGCAAGCTCGTTTCGACATTCAAAGCAATAAAAAAAAATTATCAAACCTGTTAATAATTTCTTTAACCTCGGTATTATTTTCGACAAATGTTAGATTTTTATGTAGATTACTTAAAATTGCTAGGTAAGAAAAGTGAAGGAATTTCAGCAAGGACTCTTTATCTTGGACCATTCACTTAAATATGTGCTATGTCACTTATAATTATTCGCCTATTGAAATATCTGATGTAGCGTTTTAACCCATTATTATACGGAGTTATGCAAAAACCAATCTTCCTGATCTTTCTTATTAAATTTCCTTACATTGTCTGGTTTGAAGGAAAAATTCTTAGCATTTTTGGATTAATGTTTGTTGTTACTTCATTTTCGTTATATTGAAATGTGTTTATTTTTGTATGTTTTTGCTTTATTTTCGTAACAGTGTATATAGACCACCTTATAAATAATCAGCGCTCGCGTATTGCAACAATAATAAATACCGTCAATAGTAAATAAATAGTTGATGCATTCTCGGTCCTTTAGAAAGAGTAATACACTTCTTGAAGGTCCTAAAATCATACTGGTCTAGGAATAATTTAAGTGAAAGCTTGTTCCTCAAAGACATTCTGCTAGGAAGAAAATTACTTGTAAATAGCTCCGATATTTGTGTTTGTAAATTAACAAAATATATATTATAAGATTTTAAGCATTTCTAAAGTTTCTATTAATAGCTGTTAAAGTAATAACAAAATTGAAATTTTATCTTATAATCATTATGAAAATATTTTAATTAAATTATATTTTACTTTGTCTAGTTGCTTGTATTAAATTAATAAAATTAATAATTTAAATTATCGATCATTCTAATCTATCAAATTGCCTCATGCAAAAGTGGATACTATAAATTAATTGGTTTAAGTAGCTAATTCAATGAGACACAAACTGCACACAGTGCTTAATAGCTATCTGATGTATTCTATTTATTTGGTTGTAATGAAACTATAATGTGTTGAGATGGTTCACAAAGGAATATTCAGCGTGCAACTAGCTTCGTAACTGAATTGAGATTGTTTAATCTAACAGTGCTTGCTTATGCGTATATGCCTTAAGGTGGTTTCACACAACGTAATTGTTTCCACAGAGATTCTACTAATAAATGTTTTGAAGTTCCACGATAAGTTGCAGCTTTAAGTGTGCAATCATGCTTATTATTTTGTATGACCAGATTTGACTATATTAATGTAGAATCTTATGTATAATTGAATGTAAGATCTTGGTATTTAACTATCTTTCATTGTCCTTTACTGTCTGCACTGAAATTTAAATAATTCAAATATCTCGATTTTGACTTGGTATTTGTAGTCGTTCTCTAAAATTACTCTCACTGTTAATTCGTAATTTCTTGCATTAGTATCTACCGAGTATTCATGTAATTTCCGCCGTTAATAGCCATCATAATTTTACTTTAAGACATACTTTTATATCAACAAGTACATAGACTAAGCACGCAGGTGCATCGAAAATTCTACGCTCAGTGGTCGCACATCGAGGCGTAAAATAACGGAAACAGCATCCGCTGCGACGGTCACGCCACTTGCCACGGGATATTGTTCACTATCATTTCGAATTTCGAAAATTTCGTATTTGTTTCTGTATAATGCTTTTATATTTATTTGTTTTTTGTTAAGACATTGTAGTCCATAGTGACGGGCAGAGTAGGACAACGTTCCATAAAGCTGTACTGTGTTAATTATAATGTTTTTTTTTTCTTGAAGATTAAATTAGACACACAAGAAACATTTAGTGTGAATTGTTTTCTCCTAATATCTACATCTTGTAAGTTAAACCTTTGTAGACTCTAAATAGCAAACATTCCGCTGTCTCTTAGTTATATGTGGTTTGTTACTGCATAGTGTTTACTTCGCCAAGTTTACGATGTCTTTCACCCATGTAGCCTCTTTGTCTATCTTTAGGCCTGACTTTATTGTCTAAATAATTGTTCAGACTTGGTTGTTTCTCGGTTGTAATCCTTGCGTGCATATTAAGTTTGTTCGTTGAATACTTAATGTTATTTTCATTACGGTTACTTGTTTCATGTACTGTAAAACTATTTTTACTTTTACGATTTTGCTTTTGACATACATTTGTCAATTAGCTACGTATTATAAAATTAATACTGACTGCCTCGGTGGCGTAGTTGTATTGCACGTCCGGTACAATAGCGCTCTGAGGTCCTGGGTTCGAATCCCGGGTCGGGCAAAGTGATATTTGGGTTTTTCTGCTCGGTATCAGCCCGGAGTCTGGAATTTGTGCCCGATATGGCGATAGGCTCGCCCCCTATCACATCATGGGACGGAACATACTTGGCGAAAAGTGGGTGCCCTAGTTGCGCCTCTGCATACCCCTTCGGGGATAAAATGCGTGATGTTATGTATGTTATGTATAAAATTAATATATTACATTCTGAACATTAAAAGGTTTTGTCTGTTAGTATTTCGCCTCTTTTCTACCTATCAAAACGTAATAATAGCAAACGTTTTTGTTTTGTTAGTTTGCCTTTGTAGAATGCATTCAACAGGAATTTATTCAATTTTCTTTTACGCTTTTAAATTCGTTTAGAACTAAGCGGTACCACGATTTCAAATGCAATTTACTTTTTAATTAACGCAGTACTAAACAAACACAATGTTCTTTATTTAAACATCTACAATATTCATATCATTTAACAATATTAATATAGGGTATTAACGAAAATCAAAAATAAAATAGACGGTGTCTCTTTTGTTTTTATCCCTTCGAGATTGTGAGCTATTTAAGTATCCAATGCTTTTCTGGCGTAGTGTGTGACCCTGATTGTTTCAGTTTCTTGTTTGTTCACATATTTGAGTGGTACGAATAGGGTTGTTATTACAAAGTTTTGGAAGTGTCGATGTAAAGAGTCATCGTGTGGGTTTGCACTCATTAACATTAGTATCATTGTTAAAACTTTATTAAACTTGTCAACTATTTTGCTTTCGTTAAAAACATTGCCTCACAGTATAAAGTCATAAGCAAACTTATCATGATAAGCCAAACATATTCTTTTTGTTATTATAAAAAAAAGTCGAAAATCCCACACCCCTAAAATTCCGAACTAATGAACTGTTAGTCGCAACGGTTATTTGATATTATATTTACCTTCCCGGGTTCGGACTAGTTCAAATAAATCGCTTCCCAAGATGTCGGTCAAGTTCCATTGTTTGCTCGCTGAATGCCAAGAACATTCTATTGATACAGGTTTTATCTCACGACTGTCGTTGCGCTTTTGTAGCGAATTATTTTTATTCTTGGCAGTACGACGTATTTAGTCGTATTTATATATTCCTGAAAGTATTGTACACTAATAAATCATAATATCAACCCTGTATACTGCCGTTGAGCACGAGCCTCATCTGTTAAGAGGGTTTATTGAAAGGATACGTGAAGCACAACCCTACAATTCTGTGTTATTTTTCAGTTGCGATTAAAATCTTTGTAATAGAAACTTGGGAAAATATGACAACCGTAGTTACCCTTATAAAATTTAAAGTAGCCTGTACACGAGAGTCCTGAATAATTTTATCTTTACGTTAATATATGAATCGGTCTTTTGTTTCAAAAATAATTATTCATTCAGATTTTAATTTTAAAATGTAATGCTTTATTTTCTTCCTCAAGATTATGTAGGGCTGCCTCCATTTAACAACGCTTAAAATTTATTTACACTCCATCTTGGCTTATTGCAATATTTTCTCATGAAATTGCTTCTATTGTTTATCTTATAAAGCCCTTTACACACAATTTCATTTCTCTTTTATCTGTAAATCTGAATTAAGTGATAAGCTAAGTAGCTTATTAGTTACTCTATAACACACGAAACACATCTTATGTTATAAATACACTGTGTAGGTTCTTTTGGACTAGTTCTGCGTACATAATTAGCTTTAATAGTTTAGTAATTAATACCCAGCCCACTTTGTAGGCGTTAGGTTTCATGACTAATAATCCTTCTTAATAATTGCATTTGGCACTATGAATACATTATCTTAAAACCTTGCTATTTCGAAATTTTCATAATGATAAATTCTATACAAGATCAATCCAAATTCCTTCTTTCACATTTCAATTCTAATTTCCACATCTTAAATTCCAAAGTCAAAAATCAATTATGTTTAACTACCCGCAATCGGAAAATGGGGCACTATAATACTTCCACCATAAACGGATCGTTACCATTAAGATTCTTCCTCTTGAATCAAATAGTTATTCTCGGGGTTAATAAAAACGGTCATAATTTCTATTTATGGTTACCGCAACTGCGATTACGGGTTGAATGGACTTATTGTTACGTGATTTTGTACCGGTTAAGTTTGCAGATTTGTGGAGGAATCGTGCTATCAATTTCTATTTAATCTATACTGATATATAAAGCTAAAGACTTGTTTTTGTTTGAACACGATAATCTCAAGAACTATTAGTTCTTATTGAAAAAATATTTTAATGTTGAATAGCCCATTTATCGAGGAAGGTTATAAGCTATATTACATTACGCTATGAATTATAGTACCGAAGCATAAATGAAAAATGTTCCAAAAACGGGGAACATTTATTCCTTTTGAGAGCTTCCATACGTTGCTTAAACGGTTATATGGAATATTTACAGAATAGGTGGCTGAGTAGCATGGGTTTATAATATCTTACGTTTGGTAAAGATGTCTACAATATCCCATGAAAGGAAAAAGTATATAAATGTGATATTTTTTTTCGCTCTTTGATCTGGTCTCGTCGAATAAGAGAAATAAAATAATTGAAAGATATCTATTTCTTAGAAATAAATTACGCAAGGAACCTAAAACAGCTTCGTTCAGTATGAATTCGCTGGTACCAAACCAAAGAGGATATGTTTTTTTATTTTTAATACTGTACTAAAAATAGAAATATATTTTAAAACGTAAGCCGAAATTGAATGTGTAGATATATTTTATTTAAACTCTGAAATGGTACGTTTGAGTTGTAAATGGATTACTTGCTAACATTGATTGGTCGATGTAAAATTTAGAAGTGCTAGTTCAACCTAGCCTTTAAAAGTGAAACGATTTGATTTATTGTCCATACACAAAACTATCAAACTATAGCTTGCAATACTATTTGCTGGTGGTAGGATAACGACAAAGGTACAAGGTTTAAAACCTGCCTTAGTTGCCCACGTAGGCGTGTTGCTTTTGGCGATCCCGTGTATGCGGTGTCAAACAGCCCGGCACTATTGTTTTGATTAGTGAGGGGTAATCATCCCTCTTGACACTCTAGCTGAACTCTAACTGCTCACCATCAGGTGCAGTGGTGTTACTATTCTCTCTCGTTTAAAAAGAAACCGCTGTTTGATTAATCGTGTTGCTGTTGTCAGCATCAAGACACTGTATAGACACCTAATAGTTGAGCATTATTTTCGCACTTATTAACCGAACTATACAGCTTTCAAAAGCAGTCCTTTTGTATGACAAAATTGACCACATTTCATAAAATCTGCTTTTTACATCCATTCAAAAGCATCAATGGTCTTCGGCGTAACATGTCGCGCGCCCGTCACCTCTGTACTGAAGTTGATACGTTTTACCGCCAATTTTATAGGTCCGCCTTTACGCCTATCTATACAACGTAAACGTTGCAATTTTATATTTCCTTTTCAGCTATGAGTTATAATCATAGTTTTATGGGAAATATCTTTTAGAGAGTGAAATGTGGGTGGTCTTAATGATGCGTGAATTTGAGTTAAGCATGTGGAGTCTATGCCAGTTTTTTTTAAGTCTTTACACGTAGATGTTTAGTCTTCCAATTACACTCATTTTCATGTCATAGTAGCTGGTGTAATTATGAGCAACACATCATTATCTCTAGTGGAGAAGTTCATTGCAGTATTTTGTAAATCGGAACTTCTGGATAGTTATTTAGTTTTCCATCTTGCCATCCGATAAACGACTTAGTTACTTATATCGTCTGTTACGCAGAGGTGCAGTCAAGGTGCTACTTTTGTCATTAATTTTCCGTCCCATGTTGTGATAAGATGGATATAAAATCCGAACGCTGATACCGAGCAGATAATCTTAATATGACTGCCTGACTTGGAATTCGAAGTCGGGACCTAATAGCTGTGTCGCAATACAACTACACCAAAAAAGCAGTCGGGCTTGTCTTTTAGGTGGATATTAAAATTTCGCAATTGAATATCTCCCGGACGCGGGAAGCCCGATTTTCTTTCTACCTTATTTTATCCATTACCCGACATTAATCAACCTCCGCAGTGAGAACATTGGCCTTAATACCTTCCGTTTAAAACCCGTACTAATAATTATAACATATTTCCACGTGAAACTAAATTGCCCGGATTATACATAAGGGTGGATCTCATCCCGTTATACAAAATGGTTATAGGTTTGTTGACTTCTAAATCCGGTACTAGTCGTTGTTTTCTGAATAAATGGATGGCGCTTTCGTATACGAGTTTTAGTACGTGAATGTTCTATAAAGTAAACTTGTCTCTGCAGTGGTACCCCGACAACAAATATAGCTGTTTTTTGTTATACATATTTAAAAAAAGTTTTCGTAGGTTTTGGAAATAGTTTTATTTGCTATGTAAATTCAAATATTTGACTGTAATTCAACCTATAGACATATTTTTAAATTGGTTTTTCTGTAGATAAAAAATATCTTTAGGTACATTCAGGAAAATTGTTTTATGTTCATTTTGTTTAGAGTAAAGTATATGTTAAAGTATTTTTAGTAGAAACAGATGCTCATAAAATTACTCACGATATTAAATTCAATGGCTATCTAAATAAGCTCCTTCATAAAAACACTTAATGTACATTTACAGGCCAAATAAACTTCTATACGGACAATTCATAACCGCTATAAATTGGTTAATAATTCAGTACTTTTATATTTAGGCAAGTTGCGTAAGCCAACAAGCTCCCGAAATTATGTTTACACCAATATCGTAAAAAAGGCACGTTATGGCTTGACCAGTGATAAAAACATCCGCATTGGTGTCGGAAAAAACAGTTGTATCAACAGCTATAAATGTGTAGAAAGTTATTTTATTCTTTACCACTAGGCATTTATGCTTTTATACCGAGGTAATACGATCGCTTTATGCATCAAAAATTTGGTAGTTATGCCAAAGCCAGATGTGACTGTTTAACAGGTAATGTTCCGTAGTTTAGTAGCATTACTAAATGAAACATTGTAATATGTCTGTTTGTGTTATTGTAAAATGTAACAATTCTGTTATGCACAAAGTTTTTTATCTTTATTTAGGTCGACTATTAAGCCTTATTAAGAATTGTTATTAGATAATCAGATTTTTCTTTTATGTAAGAACGAAGTTAGGAAATTAAAAAAATCTTTCACACTTTCAAATTATTCTTCTAACTCTGGTATGAGAATAAGTTTTATTTATTCATAGTTGTTGAAACCCCTAGAAGTGTTAAGATTGAAATCTTAACACTTAAAAAGTAACTTAAAATGATTTACATGGGAGATTTCCTTGGGATATCGGAAATTTGATTTCAACCTACCGAATGTGCTTTGTAGTATTAATTTTATTTTAGTGTCGCAAAAGAGGCAGACAATAAATATAAAGGATAGACAGTGACGCAACGGATCGTATGGATGTTTGTGCGAACTTGGAGTGTCCCGGCTCGTTGTAACTTTAGCATCGCATTTTATATCGTGTTTGATCTTTTTCTGAAAAAACTTTACTAGTCATCTTATTTGGGAATGGAACTAATAGGAAAACTTGAGGTATTAAATTTAATTTCCGAATTCATTCTAAGCAAGTTTTTGTTTTCTAGCTAGAATAAAAATAACTAAAAATTGATTTTTTTTAAATCTTGGTTTAAATTTCGGGGTTTTTATCTTTAGCAAACATGACAACCACATCGTAAAGATATTCACATATTTAGCACTCATCCAAAAAAACAATTTCGCAGGAAATATAGTTTATCATAGAATCATCTCGCTTTAGGATCATTATCATTAGTCCTAACACATCCGTTACTCATTCAATTAGATCGATAGGCCATGAAAGTAGGTAGATATAAAAGAATACTAATTAACCAATATTTGTATGACTAATACAGATAAAATTATTTAACAACATGATATGTACCTGCTTACTTCACTGCATATCCAACAATATAAAGAAACTTCGTCCAAACAAAAATAAGACAAATCCTACTTGCAGAGTTTCACATTTCTTGATTTAATTATGTTAATGCTCCCGAAGGCAACAAGGCGCGCGCTACGTGCGCCCAAGTGAGGAATCGTGTTTGTGAACAATATTCCACTGAAACCGGACCGGCGTATACCGGTGTATCTGATACACGTGCAACTTGAAATAACTTGGAAAGTAGATGTGACTTTTTAAAATAAAACAAAATATGAATTTTAGAAAAGTGTTAAAAATAATAAGTATCTATAAAGATGGACTGCGTCAGTGGCGTAGTATTGTGATACGATTGGAGTGCTGAGATCTCGAGTCCGTTATCCGGGTCGAACAAAGTGGTGTTGATTTTTTCTATACGCATGGCGAAAAGTGGGTGGACCAGTTGCACCTCTGACGGTAGTCATCCCGAAGGGGTACCTGCGGACACAAAAGACTGAGTATGTTTGATAAAGTGCGTAGTGAAGGTTTAACTATAAATACGCCCTTAAATATCTATTGTTTCAAACTACTATACCCAAAAGACATAAATGTCAAAATTATGTTTTTGCGAATCTTCACAATAACATTTGAAATCTTAGTTACCTTAAACCAATGTTCAAAGGCGAAAGAAACTTAGGATATGATAAAATAAAGTGGTTTTAAACTCATGTCTAAATCAATATTTGCAGACCGTCTTGAATTTTAAGCGTTTATGCATGCAACGGGTTACCGCAAACAGTAGTTTATGCAGTGGCATAAATGATTCTGTTTAAACATAAGATATTTTCTTGTGATTCGAAGATGCCTTTTGACTAGCTCCGATTTCGCCGATTTGTAATACTTGTATCGTGTATTTTGGGCGTCTGCGTTTGCTGTAAATGAAGTTGAAATCGTAGGCTCGTTAGCCTTGAAATTGGAGACTCGATAGATAAATGGCCGCTTTCAGTACAATTAACTTGATGAATAGTTGTGGAGAGCTATTTAATTGTCCACGCACTTTATCTAGTGAGTGTGTGGAGACTGTCTGCAGCGAAGTAAAGATTATTCGATGTGTGGACTGCGTTTGAAGATGAGAAATCGACTTTAATGAAAAACTTTTTGAAAATCGATTTAAGTTGTAGGAGCAATTGGTAACAAATGTACTTCGATTACAATTACAAATTACTACCATTATTTTTGATTATTCTACTGCGAAGATGCTACATATGGCTTTCAAAACTTTTTAAACATTTTCAACTTCTGAAAGTTTTGTTTTTTGGATGTTTCTATAGTATTAGGCACATATGTTACTTGCTATTTAGGTCATACATTGATAATGTTTATGAACCCAGCATCTCTGTTTGTGTTAATAATATTATCGGTCATCAAAATTTTAAAAATTATTTAACTTGTTAACTAGTTCAATAAGTAAGTATAGAAATTTGACCAAACAAATAGTGTTTTCTGACATTGACTACATATTTGTGTATTACCAGATCGAAACATTAAGTAGAATGTACACGAAACATTCAACGAACAATAATTCTTCCAGAAAGTCATAACTTCCTGTAGAAAAAATATTGGACGCCCAAGCG
Organism: Manduca sexta; assembly: GCF_014839805.1. Classification (NCBI taxonomy): domain Eukaryota; kingdom Metazoa; phylum Arthropoda; class Insecta; order Lepidoptera; family Sphingidae; genus Manduca; species Manduca sexta. The sequence continues at coordinate 8,912,098 of NC_051135.1, read as the reverse complement.
TTTTATATTCGGGCCTCGAATATCGAGAACGCTTCTAATTGACGTAGCCGGTCGAAAATGGCGCGTTATAAAGGAGATGTCGCTTGCCCTGGCGTTTCGGTGAAGCCCTAAAGAAGACAAATGGGTGTCTCATTACAGTCGCCATCCTTTGGTTATATGAAATTCTTAATGCGTCTTGCGTTAAGATGCCATATTAGTGCGTTCAATCTAGACCGCAGTTAGGGCTCTGGTTTCGCAGATGTTCTATTAGGTATCGCGGTGTCGATGTAGGGATTATTTTTCATATATATTTTCTGTAGTCTAGGGCTGGCACTGATTGCTAAATGTTACTAAAACTCGTTCATAAATGTTTGCATGTCTTTTTCATTTCTGAATCAAAAGTCCAGATATTTAATCGAAAAATGAATAAATGTAACGCAATACGCTTTCAACTATGGAAAACAAACCATTTTAGTTCTATGAAAGTCCAATATTTTCATATTCTTGCCTAGTCATCCACGAAGGTATAGTGCAATACAATGCATATTATATTAAAATAAATATGGAGGGGTGACGTCGAATGCACTGGATATTCAGAGCACGGTTTTAATAAAATCCAACATTTGCTTGTGCGGCTTATCCGGCTGTGTATATAACTTTTCACAGAACTTTCCTACCAGTAACTTTGTCGTTCGGAAAAATGTAAAATATTTTTGTCCTTATTTCACCTTTTCTGAAGACGTGATAGATCATGCAAGTAACGATGCAGCCAGCAATATTTAATGTGAACTTCATATTAAAATCTTCATTGTTCAAACAAAGGTGTTAATATATTTCAATTTTAGATTTTACTCTGTGATCAATCAAAACATTTAACAAGGCAACTTACCTCATCTGATTCACTTAATACAAGATCTGTTATAATATTTATGCTTTAATATAGTAGATTGCTTTATTTTATTCAAGTCATCCAGTAAGCCAAAGGACCTTTTTATTTTTTCTTCCATTCCGCGTCGTCGTGTCTGGCCAGCCTTGTTCTTCATTTATGTGTCATTTCATTTCAGTATTACATTTGTCGTCTGACCTCTGTTTGATGAAACTTGCCCCATCGTTGTAATTTATTTAACAAAAGATGTCGTGTCCTATTGATTTTTTTATTATGCTTTGGATCTCTCTGAGGCTTCATGCTAACGTTACCTAAATTATTTTTCAGTTAGTCGGCATTATCATTCGTTTTACTGAATGTCCGATTGCTTTTGAGTTTAAATATATCCAAGCTTGAACTATCATCAGATATTTTTTCCGAGTCTCATTTACTATTCTACATTCAAGCAATTTTTTTTTTATCTAATACAGTAATCTAAATGCTCAAAGAATGATAATGAAAATACGGCGTACGTTTAAATTATACGCTAATTCTAACACATTTAACATTGTAGCCTTTGAAAGTAGAACAATTAGAATACTTAAATTCTAATAATGGTTTCTGATGTACTCTAATATCTACAACATGCAAGGCATTTATCGAAATTTAATAATACTCATATAGCAGATTCTTGAACGACTGACTTAGCTATGCGTGTACATAAAGGTTCAATAAAATAAAAATATTCAAGGCAATTGGTCCTTACAAATAGGGTAAAAACAGACAAATTGCGTGAAGGATTACCAAGGACGACTCACTATGTTATAGAGTTGATTATTTGTTAGAGTTTGATAATTAAGGATTAGGCATACATTTAAATGTAGATTTAAAAAAAAAACACATACAAGATTTAAGGCACCTCCTAGCTGAATACTACCAAGCCTGGTGTCTACGGGACTACGAGACTTTAAAAGGGGTCTATCATTAAACCCTAATAAAAGCGGATAAAAATAAAAGAAAAATATTAAGGCACCGCACAAACGAGTACACTTCAAAAAGCATTTAGAACAATGAGAGTATAAAGTAAATACATCAAACAAAAAATCCCATTACAAAGGAATAACATTGTGCGAAACGGAACGTTATTGAATAGCATTGCCATTCTTGTGGACATGTGGTATTATCAGTCAGCACTCAGATCTGCAAGTGACGGGATAAAACATCTCGTTATGTACGAAAAATATTTACATTATTACCGGGCACTTTGAACCGCTGTTTTGAATTTTACATTGTTTATTTCTAGTGCGTTTCTCCGTGGTGTGAGGGTTCTAGAAAATGCAAGCTTTTGGAAAGATGGAAATTGGATCGACATGGAGTATAAAATAACGGTGTTTTATTTCGATATATTAATATAAATATGAGTGCGAAAATATTTCTGTTTCTTTAATTCAAATTAACGTCCTTATTTTATAACTTCATTGTTAAATGAGAGACAGCAGTAAAAGGAAAACTTTTGCTCATAGCGTTTCAGAAAACAACACCTAAGCACCCTAATTAAAATGTTCGCGATACCAAGACCCCAAAGAGAATAATGAGTTTCTGTTTGACATTAAAATAATATCTGCGTATTTTTACAAGCTCACCACACATGGCCCGTTGGTTCGTGAATATTTCATTTCTATTTAAAATGTTAGTACTATCAATTATGTTCGTACGTATTTACAGTAAACGAAATTCTGCTTTGTGGCAAAGTTCCCTCCTTGAAAATTCTTAAATGCCTTTGTTTATCACGCTAATAAGTGTTCGGACAATATTTAAGAAATACAACGGTTAGCAAGATATTTTCGAATAGGATTATGTATCTTCTGAAGGCTTTTGATTAAATTATAATAGTTTGTTTCTTTAATGACGTCTTGAATTAGATAATATTGTATTCTAGTAAACTGCCTTATATGATTTAGTACTTGTTTGTTGAAATATATTTTTTTCTTTCTTTTTATTTAACGTGATTTGAGGTTAGCGTTGCTCTTACAAAAAAGGACTTTCTTGGCGTCCGAATTATAAGATCTTACGTCTTCATGTATTTTATAAGAACCTGTCGTAGAATTGACAATCAATTCTACGACAGGTTGAATTCAATTGAAAGAAAACAATCAACTATTGTTATTGTTGTTACTATCTAGAGGACTGTATTCAATTATTATTATTCCGGCCAGTTGGAACCGGAAAATAGACAACTTACGTGGGCCACTAGGGCCGGTATTTCACCTTGTTTACGTTGGTCGCTACCTGGGTGGATATAAAATATATCCTACAAGCAAATATTTCCCACGTAACATCCATCGACTACACTATCGAACCGCCCTGCTTCGCACGGATAGCACTAATTATCTACAGCTAGATGGACTTCTGATGGTCGATCGCTACCAAGCTTCACAGGATTACCCGCTAGACTAATCTGAAAATGAATTCGCTCCAGCCGTTTTGGAGTCTATACGAACATACACACATTTATTCTTATACTAGCTGACCCGAGAGAAGTTGTCCTGTCTAAGTATGCATTTGAAGTACGCGTTCTATCAATCGCTGCCAATTATTTCAAACAAATGACAGTTATATAAAAAAATTCACATTTCGGGCGCATTTTTTTTATTTTTTTCTTCCATAAGAACCTTCGCCTGACAATAACAAACACAACAAAAAAAAAATAGTGAAATCGGTCTAGCCGTTCACGTGTGATAGCGTGACCAAGGGAAATAGGGATTCATTTTTATATATATAGATGTATATGTAGATTAAAGAATACCGCGGATATAAATCTTTATGCGCAGTTAGTTACCTACAGCTGCAAATGTATTCCAACGCAGATTGATAGTTTGTTCTCATTAAAAGTTAGGGATGCGCGAGCAGTGCATTTCAATTTCGTATTACTGCACAATGTTCGAAACAGCTTTGCAGAAAACTACATTAAAGTCAGTTTTGTTGTTTATGTGTTTCTATTCGTTCAGTATTTTGAACTTTAGTGTTAATTTATATCGATGATTTTACCTTGACATACTATATATTTAGTCGATAAAGTAAGGGACAGGGTAACTCAAAACTTCATTTTATGAAATTTTATTATATCCGTCTACCAGAAATTTGAATTGAATTCTAAATAATTTTGCTGTCTTCCATATGTGTAAAACTGGCACGTAATAATGTTCGCATGATGCCCCTTGGCCGTGGATTTTAACAAAATAAAATAAAGTTAAAACTAAGTAGAACGTACCTACGTGCTAACGCTTTCTTCCTGTGCAGACTTTCTAAGAAAAATACCTGCCACGCTATCTCGTAGTATATTAGATCTTATATTGGACTATTTATTTGGCAAGCCATAACGTTGTACAAAAAAAAAATGTTGCTATTTTTTCCAAAAAGTTAAGTTATACGAGTAGTTAAGTACACCATAATCCCTACATTGCGTGAATATGAGGTATTTGAATCTCCTGCATATTCGCTACCTAATATTCCTGAATACAAAATTATTATTTGAATATACCTAGTATGTACCAGAAATATGTAAAAAAATCTTGCGCCCGGCATTAAATCAAATTTACTATTATTTTATCCCACGTTTTCCTATAAGCAATAACGTTACCTTAATATTTCACAGCTTTTATCAATAAATAGAAGATCAATGGACAAAATTAGATGCTAAGTATTCAGAACGCGGGAAGAAGGTATTATCTAGTAGGAATAAAGGATGATTTATTTATGAATTTTATCACCGAAATTGCACAGTGATCCCTTCGTAACTTTTGGGTACAGACGAGTACGCAAGCGATACAAGAATTCGTAAATATAAAAATCAAATGTTCTGGTGATAGGATACATTTTATATCCGCCCGAATAGCGGCCACTGTACGCAAGGTTTAAACCCGCCATAATGGCCCACGTAAGCTTGTCGCGTTCCGAGATCAGCCTGTGTATATCCGGTTTCAACATGGCATGATTGAGTCGACTGTCGAGGAGTAATCATCTCTCGTCAGTCGACATTCTAATGGACCTCACTCCACTTACCATTAGGTGCAGGGGTTCACTTTGCCCTGGCTATATAAAAATATGTTTATAATATATAAGTATTATTAGCCTATCTATACATATTATTAAAAAAATCCCTTTTCTGTCTGTTTGTATGTAATCGATTTTCTCAAAATCTACTTAAGGAATTTTTATGAAATTTGGTATGGAGATAGTTTAAGACCATGGGAAGGTTACTTTTCATACCGGGAAAATATATTGCAGCACTTTTATCCCTTAGAACACCTTTATGCGAGCGAATCCGCGAGCAAAAGCCAGTATATTAAGTACAGGTTTATAAAAAGCTATTGAGTGCTTTCATTAATCTATAGAAATAGTTTTTTTTTCTGGAACAATAATTTGACATTCAACGTATTGTAGGGATAAAGTAAAGTAACAAAGAATACCTGTATGTTATAAAAAAAAATATTCCCTCATTTTTGTGCACAGCCTAGACCTAAAATAATATAGGTAAGTAACACAAAGTAAATAGTGTTCCAGTTCAAATCCAAAATGTACACATCGTACAAATAGTAAGTAACAAAGTTATCACACATTTAAAGTAAATACTTAGAAATAACACGGTATGATCTGGAATGGCTTGGGGCAAACTTTCCTTCACTGTTATTGGGGGTACGCAAACACTTTTATTTGCGACTGTTCTTAGATAATTGCTTATTACGTCCGCAGTTGCCAATCCTCCGCAAAAGTACACATACGTCAATTGTGAAATATTATCAAGTGACATATCAAATATGTTTATATCCGAAATTTTTTGGTTAAAAAAGGATATTTTGTATGGTTGCTTTATTTTTAAAATTTCAAAAAAATTATTAAAAAAATATTTCTTCCATTTGTATCACTGTTTATTCCTGCTACGTAAATTTGTACTTTAAGAATAAAAATACAACGTCTGATATCGTAAAAATGATTACAGTTTTTTTGTTAAGGTCATGTTTATTCCAGCTCATAGAACTCAAACCAAACAATTTTACGCATCGGAATAGTAAGTAGAAAATGTCTTTCATTTAGTCTTAAAATTACAAGGAAAATTCTTTGCGGTCGAAATATTTTCTTCCTCTGTCCTATTATGTCTTATTTTCCCCAATAATTTGACGTTAAAATAGCCATTGTGTGGTTTGAGGGATGACAAAAGACAAGAAATAATTTTATTTCCTGCAACACACGTTATTTTTTCTTTATGTTTGAGAAATGTGTTCTGTGATGAAGTTATGATTTTTTTATATTTTATGTTCGTTTAAAGTAAACTTTAAAATATTGTTACATTTATAATGGATTGTCTATAACTTGTTGCTACAACGTGCTTTATTAGTAGCTGACAAATAAAAAAGATTTCCAGGAATCACAGATAATATACTCTATTTTCTATAACTGTTTAAGTCTTTAATAATATCCTTACATACTTATATTATAAAACAAAGTCCTCCACCGCGTCTGTCTGAACGTTTTAAACTCAAAAATTACTTAACGGATTTCGATGAAATTTACTATGGAATTAATTTGAGACTTTGGGAAAGACGTAATAAGTTTTTCCCAAAGTACTTTTTATCCCGGATTTACTTGTTATTAGTGCAGTACTAATTACTTTTTATATAGTGGGAATTTTATTCCGATCAATTCTTTTACACAGGCGAAGACACGAGCAAAAGTTTGCGACTTAAACTTAAATATAGAAGTCACAAAAGTCGAGATCTCACAAGATACATACTCATAAGAATAGTATCGGGAACTAAGAGATTTGCATAACTCTACCTACCTACAACAAATATTTTAGGTGTTTATATATTAATAAATAATTATCACCAAGAACTTATACGCATCATAACCAGCGTTAAGAACTATACTTAACTGAATGCATGTAAAAACTTATTCGTCTAACAATCATCGTTTCCTTATTGAATCGAGTCTCGAAGGGGCTTCATAAAACAATCACGTTTGATCCAGTTTTTGTACGCCGCTAGCCCGCCCTTGATCTCCATTCTGCTGCTTATTTATAGTTCAGTAGTCTGTGGAAAATATAGTTGGAATTCATTACTTGGTACTTGTTCCAGTATAAGCGATAGAAACGGTGTTTTACGACTAGTTAATCTTGATAATTTTTACTTGAAATTTTGAGACGTAACCTTTTTATAAGTCATAAAAATTTAAATATGGCAGCTTATGTTGCCACAAATGGATGTTGCAATGAACGATCCCAATCCTAATCTTCGATCTGATCCCGAGAATGAACCAATCAAAATAACCCATTTGTAAACATGTCAAAAATCTTTGTTCTGATTGGCCCATTTTTTCGATGGACTGAACCGATTGAGGAGGCTAGTTTAATTTGGTTCAATCCTCATTCCTCAGTAATTCCACATACAAGTAGAGTAAATCAAATTTTAATATCGATCGCGTATATGAGTCAACCAATTTGTTATTTTTGGAACCCTAAATCTGGAAACTATGCTCAATACTTAATTTCTATTTCTGGATGATGAAGCATTTCAGTGTAAAACGAACCTAACTTCCGATATCGACGTTACATCGTTATTCTGGTTATTTGCTAGTTTAGTTTGTCAGCTGTCATTGACCTATTTGGCACCGGATCAAAATTCTGACAGTATCCTATAGATTATATAAAAAAAACATGGATCTTATTGTTAATTTTATGTTTTTTTGATCGAAATAAATATATTATGATGCTTTGTATTATTAGAGATTCTTGATATATTTTTCTTTTATTAACGCAATGTCAATATGAGCCCTGTATAACCAACGCAGATGACATTTTTAAACGTGCACTCTCTTCGACGCGCTCATTTCCACAACACAATGAAACAAATGTATAACTATAAAAACTGTTGTGTTTGGCAAATAAATAAATAAAATAAAAAAATAATAATATAGTATTAAAGTCTATAGTTGTGACTATGACGTAATCAAAGTTTTGCATAGACTGTAACACGTTAAGGAATATAAAAATAAGCAAAATAAACACGTTCTGTATTCTTAACACCTTATAGCCCCACTAACATAAAAATAACTTCCCTGATCCCCACAATCCCATCTTCATCCCTCCCTTACCCTCCTCCCATGTACCCCTGTCGTTAAGCCGAGAGAACCTAGTACCCCATTCGCGGGAGTCCCCTGTGTTGACAACAGGGGAACATTAAAAAAAAACATCTTACAACTCTGCGGAGTACAACCACAAAGTATTATTAAAAACTTCACGAACCTGCAAGTTTTTTTCCATTTACAACTACCAGCTAAGTCGAGACAGTTGAGTCGTTGAATTGCACCGTTCTTACTAGCGCCTAAATTCCCAAAGGCGCCGTAAAATCCGTCTGAGCCCAACATTTACTATAAAGAGGCGAACATCTTAGGTTTTTTTAGGTTTGCTAGTTAGTATATGGTCTGGTTATAACGAGACCACTAACTAAGAGCATAGTTATCAGTGATGGTTTACTTTGTGAGATAAGTAGATTATAGACCACAATTTGTTTTTTAATAGCGAATCATATGGGTCCTCACGATATAGGCTGTGCCTAGTGTGAGAACCTCTAGTAATGTTTTTAATGACCTTTTATTAATAATAAGACATGTAGACATTATGTAACGATGGTGATGTAGTCAATAAATAAATTAATTAATTTAAAAAATAAATCAATGGTGCTGTAATAAATAAAAAAAAAGCTTTAAGTTTAGTTTGTCAGATATATTTTCATTACCATCTCCAATAATAAACTGTTGCAAACCTACGATCCTATTTACTTTATCACATCATGGTGGTGTCGTAAACAAATCCATCCCACTACTAAACACAGGACCTTCCTCATTTCCATGGAGGCTCGTAAACTTAGCACAACACGATGCAATCCAGTGTAAAATGTTCGCAACACCGCGTAATGTTGTTTAATTCCGTCGGATTACTGTGCGAGTGTAAAGTTTTACACCGTACTGGTATTTCCTGGTGCTGTGATTTGAGTAAATGCGTGAGTTTAGAGGGAGAAAATGCTTTAAGTGATAAATGTTCATATGGCAATTATAATTGTGTGAATATTTTGATATTAACCACCCACTCCGGCTTTGCATAGGTAGCAGAGAATATATGCCAAAAAAAAATCTATCGTACAAAACATTAATAAATTACACATAAACCTTCCCCTTGAATCACTTCGTCAATTAGTGGAGACTTTATAAATCCGTAAGTAGTTTTTGAGTTTATCACGTTTAGATGGATGCGGCAGAGGACTTTGTTTTATAATATCTATACTTACATAAAACTGAGACTTAGTTTGTTTAAACGCGCTAATACTAGGAACTACTTAACCGACTGACTACTTTTATCCCAGAAAAAATATTTCTAAAAACTTTTTCACGCGAGCGGAGGTGCAAGTAATAGCTAGTGTAAGCATAAAGCCGGCATGAAAATTAAATAAATAGCCTTAATGTCCCATACTGCTAAGTCGTCTCTGCCAGGTATTACACGGGATGTTCCCAGATACGAATGTTAGATCGCATAAATATTTCTCTCAGTGCTGAAATCGAAATCTCGGCTTTTGTTCTACAGTGTTCTTATCTCAGACTATGCTGGGGCTTTTGTTTAAAAATTGTTATATATTTGGAAATGTTAGAATCTTACTGATATGGTAGGTTTTCGATGTCCTGGACCTAAACCGTGAGCAAAAAAAAATAGATAACACAGACAGCAAAATACGATTTAAAATCATAATATAGCTAAATAACGATCTCTTCTGGACAATCAGTATTCATTCCAGACAAACTAATTATAAATCAAATATGAATTAAAACATCTGGAATAAGAAACTTTTACGAATTAATATCTTATTCGGTAATGAGATCTGGACTTCAACAAGCAATTGATAGGGTCTTGTAATAGTCGAAACTCTAGTAAAACACGATTATATGTTTTTTTTATTGCTTTGAATGACGAGAATAGATTGCCGTTCGCCTGATGAAACACCATACAACACCTTGAATTACAAAGTATTACTTACTATCCATTGCGTCCGCCATCTTGAGACATGAAATGTTAAGTCTTATTATATCCAATAGATACACTGGCTACAATGTACTTCAAACCAGAACACAATAGTGACTACCCACTGCTGCTTGGCTGCAGAAAGAGACATTTATTTATTTATTTATTTATTTATAAAGATACACTAAACAGATTACTGACAATAATTATCTAAATTACATTACAGTGGATCTAATGGCTAGTCAGAATCCAAATAGAAGTGTATACAACTTATTCAAATTAGGTGACACGTACATGTTACTTAGTTACAAAATAATAATAATAAATATAAAATATGTTGGCTAAGGTAAGGCAGACGATGTGGGAGTTGTATTTGACTTGGTTGCTGTGGATAATATGTGTTTTACTGAGCGTCGGAAAGTATAATATTTTGAAGTGTGAATATCAAGTGCGGGATGTTTTATAGATAGCTCATTATACAGGCGACACATTCTTGTAAGAGGATTATAGAAAGATGTATTATTTTTGCATACTTGTAAGTTAAACGTCCTCATAGGTAAACGCGGATTATTCTTCGTGTTAAAATTTAATAAGCTTAATAAGTATGATGAGTCTAATTGATTGTGAAGTAATTTGTATAGATGTAATAGATCTTGTTGCCTGCGACGATTTTCGAGTGGGGTTACATTAAATTTTAATAATCTGTCACTGTGACTAATGAGTTCTCGACCAAAGCCACTCTTGTAGCTCAGAATCTTAAGACACTTCTTTTGGACATTTTCAATATTTTCAGAATGGACAATGTAACACGGTGACCAAATAACAGCGGCATACTCTAGCACACTACACACAAGACTAAAATATAGAGTGAGAAAGCTTTTTGATGTTTTGAAACCCTTTGTACACCTAGTTATGAATCCAAGAGATTGGTATCCTTTGCTCATAACATATGCGTAGTGATCACGAAATGTAAGTTTCTGGTCAAATAGAACTCCGAGATCCCTAACTACAGTTTTTGATTGAAGACTTTGGCCTTGTAGGGTGTAGGTGTGTGTTGTTTTGTATCTCTTATTCGTGAAGGTAATAACAAAACATTTGTTTATGTTTAAAAACATCCTGTTTTCGTTACACCAGGCATAGACGGTATTAATGTCCTTTTGAAGATCAAAGCAGTCTGATAAATTGTTTATAGATTTGTAGATTTTAAGATCGTCAGCATATAATAGACAAGGACACGTTAAGTTGTAGATTAAGTCATTTATAAAAACTATGAAGAATAATGGCCCCAAATGCGATCCTTGAGGCACCCCGGACGTGATGATTACAGACGACGATGTGAAACCTTTGAGGGCAACTAGCTGACTTCTACTGTTAAGATATGACTCTATCCAACGCAACAAATTTCCATGAATACCATGACTAGATAGTTTTCTAACTAATAAAACGTGATTAACTTTATCAAAAGCTTTTTTAAAGTCAGTGTACACAGCGTCCACTTGACCACCTTTGGCAAAAGTTTCACAAAGATAGTTTTTGTATTCTAACAAGTTCGTCACTGTTGACCGATTTTTTACAAACCCATGTTGTTTATTGGAAATGTATGGTTTTAAATGATAATATAATTGATCATAAACTGCGGACTCGAATAATTTGGCTAGTGCTGATAAGATGCTAATGGGTCTATAATTTTCACAGTTTGATTTATCACCGGATTTATGTATAGGAACAATATATGCTATTTTCCATATTGTAGGAAAGACGCCCATTTTTAGTGATTTATTGAATAAGGTAGTCAAAGGATGGCATAATTCATTAGCACATTTTAAAAGGAATTTAGCTGGAATACCATCATGACCCGGGCCTTTTCGCGAATCAAGATTCTTTAGCAAGAGCAAAACAGTTTCGTTATCCAGTTCGATATTAGAAATTATGTTGCTAAATTCTAATTCCTGATTGCCAGTTATATTGACATCATCTTCTCTGACAGATGAATGCTCAAAAACAGAACTAAAATATTCAGAGAAGAGTTCACAAACGCCTTGTGTGTCAGAAGCAGATTTATCCTGAAGGACCATAGTTTGAGGTATACCTGAGTGGCCTTTTCTATTATTTATATAGCTCCAGAATACTTTAATATTATGGGGTATGGTGTTTTCAATATGAGATAAATAGGCCGAATAAGCCTTATGAGTAAGCAGCTTACATCTTGTACGTAGGAGGGCAAAAGTGTCATAGTCTCTAGGATTGTTATACCTCTTATAAAGGCTGTGATATTTATTTTTTTCTTTTAAGGCTTTAATCAATGGTATTGTGTACCATGTAGGATACTTCTGTCCATTATTTTTTATAAGGGGGGTATATTTAGCAATAAGATCATTGAGAACACTATAAAAGTTTTTGACAGCTTCGTCTACATCAGATGATGACAAAAGTAAATGCCAGTCAACACAGTTTAATTCAAGTTTCAATTTGTTGTAGTCGCATTTATTAAAATTATAGCGTGTTGTTTTAGCTGGTTTTATATTTTTACCTAGGTTAATATTTTTAAGTATAATTTTTAATGGAGGATGATGTAAATCCGTTCGTGTAATGGGATCAGCAGGTACAACTTCAACTAGATTGTCAACATTGGATAATACTAAATCTAAGAGTCGATTATTGTTATTACGCAAATTGTTAAATTGGTTTAGTTTACAAAAAGTAAGTAGTTCTACAAGAAGACAAGCTTTTGTGTCAGATGATATTCCAGGTATTAAATTATAACCACAGGGATTAGTAGTCCAAGACAAATATGGTGTGTTAAAATCTCCCACAATCAAGAACCTATCACTATATTGGCAGCGGTGTATAATTTGTTGCGTGTTTGTATAAAATGATCGCAAGGTTTCGCTTGATATGTCAGGAGGTAAATAACATAAACAGATATGAACTTTGGGGTCAGATGGTTTATCTGATAAAACCGTGATCCAAAGATCCTCCACCACACTCTCCCAACTCGTTTGCCTTATTACATTGTAAGATTTTTTGATAGCCAGTAAAACTCCACCCCCATCCTGCTTAGGATTATAAGTAGTACATCGATCCCTCCTATAAACATTAAATTTTGAGTCAAATAGTTCAGCATCAGAAACACTTGGATTCAGGTTTGTTTCTGTTAAACACACCATATCAAAATCAAAATTAAGTGTATTCAAATATATATCTCTAACTTTAGTGCGAATTCTGTTAACATTTTGATAATATACATTCATAATGAAATTTAAATATTTAAAATTAGCTTATATTTTACAAGGTTTTACGTAGATAGAGAAAAGGTAATATATATGTGTAATTTATTATTATACGAATAAAATTATAAAATTTATTAAGGAAAATAGGTAACATAAATATAATTATTACTTAACTGCCTTTACAAAGCTTATCCAAGACGCTCGCATTTTTTATATGAATAGCTTGCGAGTAATCGTCTTTTCTCATATAAATTCTTCCATACCTTATCCAGATGTACTTGTAAGATAGTTGTTTGGCAACAATTCTGGCTGAAGCATGTAGTGTACATTGCGGTGGTACCTTCCGGACTCTCACATATGAAAGATCTACCACCAGTATTTTTTTCATTCCGGATAGACTTTTTCACGGAGCTGGAGCCGCGAGCAAACGCTAGTAAGAACTAGCGTATATTAAGAAATAATAATACATAAAACGCAACAGCAATCTCTCACTTCTACCGAGACTTATTCAAAAACACCAACAATGCATGCACGATTCTTTATCGTAAACATTTCCCCACCATTTCTATAAAAAATATCTCCTAGCATTTGCGGTCAGCTAAAAAACCAACATTTGATCAAATGCAATCCAACAATGAGCGCTATCGGATCGCTTAACGCGTTTTCACTTCACGCTCGGTCGCAGTTTCCGCTTGCGGGCCAGTGTTGCATTGTACGCAGAATCTACGTTCCAATATACCTCTAGAATCACAACGGCTTAAGTACAAAAATCGAGAATTAATTTTAATATAGCATACACAGTTTTTTTGTAATTAATACGTTGGTGTGCCATTATGGGCAATAAAAAAAACAAAATATTAGTTATTGTTATTATCTATATTATAAGCTTAGTAAACGTATTGTGTGTCGCCTAATTTTAAGTAACCATACTTATAATGCCAGAAATATGGCTTTTTATTACAGTATATAAAAATAGAACACTGCCGTCATTAAACATGTCCCTCAAGTAACCTTTTATACATGTATAATAAAAATAACAATTTAATTAATATTTCCAAAAGTCCACCTAAGTAGTTACGCAATATGTATTCTTAGAATTCCATCGCAAATCTACGATAAACGTATCACTCCCTTGGTTCTAAACATAGTAACAACGCAAAAGGCAAGCACTAACAACCGATTATACCAGAATTCCTGTTTATTTCGTTTATTACGTACAAAACATAATGGAGACCTTCGATAGTTACCAGCTGTTGACTAGATGGCGTTACTGTCGAAATTACATCGCGCCAGCATAATGCCAACAATAAAACGCATCGCTGCCAAACAATATCAGATTTCGAAACGTTTAGCGCCAGATAAAATCGTGTAATACATTTGTGGGAACAGGGCTGGCGCTTCCTGGAGGAATCAAACCACTAATGGCATTTGTGCAATGAACACACACCTTTTATCCCCGGAGTTAGCTAGAGAAAGAAGTATTGTTCGGTAAGCCAGTAAGTAGGCTTAAGGCGTAGGCTTAGGCAGGAAGTATCTTGTGCTACACTGGCGAAGCTTCCTTTTCGTAAGTTATGTATAATCTAATTATTAAAAAGATAAGCGGATCGCATTTATGCAGTACCTATATATAGTGTCGGGTTACCTTTCGGAAAACTTCATCCTTCGCCATTGCTGTGATATGACAGTCTGAGTTAGCCACCTCCAAGACTTCACAGTTCATTCGTCAGTATTAGCATGCATTAAGTATTTAAGAAGAAAAGAGACATAGACTAAACTTATTGAAGAAAAAATTTAGTAGTTTTAGACAGTCGCTTATGCGTTCATGTTAACGCTACATAACCAATGTTGAACTTCTACAAGTTATAGTGTTCATTTACCCGAAATATAAGGAATTTGGCATATATTATAATAGACTAGCTTTTGCTCGCAGTTTCGCCCGCGTCAAGGAGTTTTCCAGGATAAAATCCCGCTATATTTTTTCTCGGGATAAAAAGTAGCCTTTAACTATCTCAGGGTCTTAAACTATCTGCAGACCAAATGTCATAGAAATCCGTTCAGTAGATTTTGAAATAATCTATCACATAGATACAGACTAAAAAGGGGTCTTTGTTTTATAATAATATGTACATACAGAATGATAGCTAATTTATTTATAGACAAAGGGCGGCTTAGACTTTAGTTATAAAACATGAAAAAGGTTGAGATTTAAAAATTCTAAAAGGGCAAAAATCTATCTTAATTAGTTTAATAGGATCAATAATTTTATTTTTTATTTCTTTATATAATAAGGTATATTCGTTTATTAGATAAACATTTGATACTTTTAAACAAATGAGTCTAAAAACTTTAATAATTTTTCCTAAAAATTAGTTTACGAATTTATTTTTGTAAATATACGACTGTATATTTACAAAGCAAGACTTTGCTTATAAACATGTTTTAGCGTTAAAAGGCAGTTAATAATTGCTTAAATAGCTGTCAAAAACATCACTCGTTCCTAGTTTAAACCCTAAGAGGCAAGATGGCGGGTTTTGACTTACAGCTGATCGAGTCAATTCATGTTCTAACTTAGAATAGCTTTGCGATATTTTTATAAGTAAGACTGATAGTAATTATGTACAACTAGCGACCCGCCCCGGCTTCGAACGGGTGCAATATTTCTCCACTATTTAATGGATGTTATTATACATATAAACCTTCCTCTTGAATCACTCTATCTATTAAAAAAAACTGCATCAAAATCCGTGGCTTAGTTTTAAAGATTTAAGCATACATAGATAGGGACAGAGAAAGCGACTTTGTTTTATACTATGTAGTGATGCTTATCAGAGTAAGGCCGGTTTATAACACTACGTCGCGTCGCCTGGGAACTTTAGAATGACAATTAAGTTTGGCAGTAAAAAGTATGTTTTACTGTCTGAGAAACATTTCTTAAAAAATAAATACTTCATTCTTAACTTAATAAAAGTGATCAAATAAAAATTGTTTGGTTTAGTTTAGCAATGGCGATGGGTATTTTTTTTTATAACTTTTATACGACATTTACATTAAAACAAAGCCCCTCGGGTCTGTCTGTCTCTGAACGCGATGAACTCAACCACCACTGAATAGAAATCGATGAAATTTGATCTGTAGACTATTAGAGAGCCTGGCTAGGAAATTGGCTACTTTTTCCCCGAGGAAAATATATAGAGAGACTTTTATCCCAGAAAACTCTCACACAGGCAAAGGCACGAGAATAATCTAGTATAATATATAAATATAATGTATCAGAATTATTTAAAATGATTTTATTGTAAAGGTAAGATTAATTTCTAATTAATCTGTTATATTACTAGAGCCGTAGCCACTAATTCATAGAGTAATTATTATTCCGTAATGATATGCTGATTGCTTAGAGCTGCAACATACTAGCTAGACAATCTAGTAGTAATTAGTACTGTGACAATATCAAATCGGCAGAATATCATATCTTAGTTCATTACTCCGTACGCACACACACACACACAACATCACGCATTTTATCCCCGAAGGGGTATGCAGAGGCGCAACCATGGCACCCACTTTTCGCCAAGTGTGTTCCGTCCCATGATGTGATAGGGGGCGAGCCTATCGCCATATCGGGCACAAATTCCAGACTCCGGGCTGATACTGAGCAGAAAAACCCAAATATCATCACTTTGCCCGACCCGGGATTCGAACCCAGGACCTCAGAGCGCTGCCGTACCGCGCATGCAGTACAACTACGCCACCGAGGCAGTCCGTACGCAAATAGTCATAATTATCATCATCAGACTTTTTAAGTCCACTGCTGAACATTGACATAGAGAATGAGGTCCATTATTTAATCCACCCACAAATATATACTACAATAAAGTCGAAAAAAATATAATAATGTTGAAAATGCAAAATTATGATACATCACATTATAATGTTATTAGCCAGTTCTAAAAAATATATTTTTTATATTATCGATATTAAAAAAAGTCGAAACGTTAACTATATTAATGCAGGCAAATACTCGGAAACATACTTTATAAATATTTACCGAGCCATGTTCCCAGTAACGAGCAAGCAATCGACGCGAAACGCAAGTGTTTAAAGAGCATCAAGAACAATTCACACTTCCAAAGTGCGCTTGAATTTATTTTGCGTTTTTACCATTTAAATTTATAATGATTTCTTATGTTTACGCGAATGTTAAACATTGAAATAAAAACTAAAAACTATTTTAAAAAGTTGTATATTTGAAAAATGTAGGTAGATATTGTAACTTTGACTTTACGGATGAACAACACCTCAGTCCCCCCCGTGACCATGAAGGCTGCAAAGTCTTCGAAACGTCGGGAGAAAATAATAATATAAAAAACCGCGATAAAATCCGTTCAAATAGTTTTTAGTTTTTATTTCAATTTAAATTGATGTTCTTAAATAATATAATTAATTATTTTTTTCAGGAGGTTCTTGGACTGTAAAGGTAAATGTTAATCCATAGGAGTTGTAACAACACAAACATCACTAAAGTAATAGCCCTAAGATACAAGTTGCCACAGCATAACCATGTGTAATTTCCGTTCCAACAGACCGGCATAATTATGTCGACTGCCCAGGGGTAATCATAAATCGTCAGTCGAAATTCTAATGGACCCCACTACACTTACCTTCAGGTGCGGTAGCGTCACTTTATCGTACTTCTATAAAAATAGTCACTAAACTTATTGCCATAAGAGTTGCCACAACACAAACGTCTTATTTCGATTTTTGGCGCCCAACACGTGACTAGTAAATCTCCGTGTAATGCATCAAGGTTTTTACCCTTTTCCGGAGTAATAAATAAGTAAATGGTCTCATGTAATAAGAGGCAAGCCTATCCCTTCTAGTATCATGTTAATGGGTTTTAGATTACACAAGGATTCTATTGTAGTCATCATTTTTTCATGCCTCTTACAAAAATATGTTAAAATAGTGATTAAAAAAAACAGGGTAACAGATTTACAAAAGAAAATTTTATGACGTTAAATATTTTGATAATATTTAGTTAACGCAACCATCTTTTTAAAAGACTGTTAGTAACCCAAAAGACCAGCCGAAGTATATAAAAATACCAAATACTTCAAAAGGTAACTAACCAATCACCGTCGATTCATACTTCACTGAATTCATAAAATATACAAACACAAAAAAATCCAATCAAAAATTTAAACCTAAAACCACTTACCGACCGCAAACACCTTTTTTTTTTTTTTTTTTTCGCGGAGAAAGTCCCTTATTACTACCGCCCAGCCTTCGTGGGGGGCGACTGAGCGGTTATGCTGGGGTAACCGTGCCTTACGGCCCGGCGTTGAGCCGCCCGGATTTGATGACGACCTTCGGGCGACCGCCGGGCCGAGTCCCTAACCCGAGTACAATTAACCTATGCACGGCCTACCAGCTAAAACTCCGCGGTGGCCCTCTTCGGCGCATTAGGGACGGCTGCGGGCTTCCTCTGACGGAAGTGTCTAAGTATTCGTCCGCAGCCGCCCCTGCGCGGTGCCGCCTTGCGGCCCGTCTCCTATGGGGGGGGCTCAGAAGCCCCCACGCACCGAAGGACGCCCTCGGCGTCTACGGCAGCATGAGGCCAACTACACACTGCCGTCCATCCCGGGGGGTCAACCGAAAAATGTGCAAGGATGCACAAAAATGCACTAGGGCGGACAGCCCCTGCTGCCCGCCGACGACCCCCTTCGTGGCCCCTATTAGTCGCCTCTTACGACAGGCAGGGGATACCGTGGTGGAATTCTTCAAACGCCCCCATTCCACAGGGCGGGAGACGCCGGTCAGTCGTCTACCCGGCGCCTCCTTCGTCTCCTCTGACGGCGGGAGGGATCCTCCCTCTCTCGATCCCTCTCGGCACTCTCCTTCTGCGAGAGGACCACCTCGCAGAAGTGGGCCACCGCACGCCAGGCCTCCTGACTGCCGACCATGGAAGCGACCACGGCCGGCAACGAGAGATCTCCTCCGACGACTGAAACGAGAGCGCTGCGCTCGTCGTCCCAGGCTGGGCAGGACTCCAACGTGTGTTGGGCCGTATCCTGCGGGCAGTTGTCACAATGGTGACACACGGCGCTTGCTTCCTTTCGTACTATTTCACACAGGTACTCACCGAAGCAACCATGCCCGGTGAGCACCTGCGTCAGGCGACAATGTCGCCGCGCCGTGGCGCCTGTCCAGCCACTGTGCAAAGACAGGACGCACTGCCGCGACGGCCCGAAGCCCTGCTGACGGGGCCTCCAGCCTGAGACGCCACTCCTCCACGGCGGCTCGCCGTAAGGAGGCCCTCTTGGCCTCTACCTCCTTCGGGGCCGGACGCTGCCCGCTACTGAACGCCTCCTCCCTCCAGTGAAAAGCGTCAGAGAGAGATTTGGCGTCCAGATCCCAGGGCAGGAATCCGGCCAAAACACAAGCCGCCTCGTACGAGACCGTGCGATACGCCCGTATGGCCCGCTGCGCAACGACCCGCTGCGGGCCCCGCAGGAGAGCGACAGAACGCCTCCCCAGGGCGTCAGCCCAGACCGGGCTGCCGTAAAGTGCCATGGACCGCACGACCCCGTGATACAACCTTCGGCAAGGGATACCAGGTCCTTCCAGGTTGGGCAGCAGGCTAGAAAGAGCGCCTGCTGCCCTATACAACTTTGTCTTTAAGCTCTGAAAATGGGCGCAGAATTTCCATCGGCTGTCCAAGGTCAAACCCAGATATTTCATGGTTTTGCCGATGGGAATCCGCACCCCTCAACCACAATGTGAGCACCGGCCGGCGGCCCTCTCCGAGGCCCGTGAAAACAAATGGCCTCAGTCTTTTCGAGGGCCACCTTCAAACCTAATCGCCGAATTCGGCTCACTACATTGCCGGTGCCCACTGCCGCCAGGATCGCGGCACCCTGGAAGGTCTTGGACGTCGCCGTAACCAGCGTGTCATCCGCATAACACGTCACGCCGACGCCCCGGAGATTGGCACCACGGAGCACCCAGTCGTACCCGATGTTCCACAAGAGAGGGCCTAGAACCGACCCTTGTGGGACACCGCACGACATCGCTCTCCGGTGCCACCCGTCGGCGCCTGGATAAACCACGTACCTGTCAGAAAGGTACGCGTGCACCAGACGCCTGAGATAGGGCGGCACCACGTGGTACCGCAGTGCCTCATTGATGCAAGGCCAGGGGAGCGAATTAAACGCATTAGAGATGTCTAAGGATACCGCAATAACTATTTTACCCCTGGCCACTGCCTCCTCCGCCTGCGACTTGACCCGTAGAATCGCGTGGACGGTAGAACGTCCACACCGAAACCCGTATTGGCAGTCGGCCAAGTTTGGACCGACCCTCTCGAGGTGCTCGACGAGGCGAGCATGGATTACGCGCTCGAAGAGTTTGGCGACCTCGTCGAGCAACACGATGGGTCGGTAAGCCGACGGCGACTCTGCGGGTCGCCCCTCCTTCTTCAGCAGGACGAGCCTCCCGGTTTTCCAACGCGCCGGGAAGACGCCCTGCACCATACAGGCGGAGAACAGGCTGCGGAGCCGCGGCCCCAAGTGCTCGAGAGCTAGCACCCAGGCTTTCCCGGGGATGCCGTCGAGCCCCGGGGCGGTGTTCTTGCCCCGCAGCCGAAACACTGCCGCCCGCATTTCCGCGGGCGAAACCTCCGGAATATCCCTTGCCGATAACTCTAACGACGAAGACGCCACTTCCGGTGGCGCCATCGGTGGAGGAGTGGTATCCTCGGTGGCCGGGAACAAGGCCGCGACGACGTTGGCTAGAAGTTCTGGCCGGAGACTCTGCGACAGCGGGGGCGCCGCTGGACGAAGCTTATTCATTACTAATTTGTAGGGGCGCCCCCACGGGTCCGCGTCGAGAGTCTCCAAAAACTCCCTGCGTGCCGCGACCTTGGCCCTATGCACGGCCACCCGCAGCGCTCTCTTCGCCTCCTTATAGAGGCCGTAGAGCTGCCGCTCCTGGTCTTCGTGTGTACTACTTCTGATACGGCGACGGCGATGCCTGGCGTATCGACGGCGCGCAGCCACGCAAGACGCGCGCAGTTGCGCTAATTCAACCGACCACCAGTACACCTGCCGCCGCGGAGGATGACGGAGGGCCCGGGGCATGGCGGCGTCGCAAACATCCGACATTGCCACCCGGAACCACTCCGCCTCCTGCTCGACCCGCACCGGACCCTCCGGCGCGGGGAGCCACGACACTGCCAGAGCGGCCAGCCCTAGGGCCTCGTTATCGAGGCGCCGTAACGCCCACCGCGGGCCGTCCTGGTTAGGGGCACTCGGTCCACCGCTGTTGGGCCGGATACTCGAAGACGCGGAGACGTCGAACCTAATATAACGATGATCCGACAATGTCTCCACGCCCACGAGGACTCTCCAGCCCTGGACACGACGTGCGACGACGGGGCTCCCAAGCGACAAATCCACTATGGACCCGCCGTTGTGCCGCACGCACGTGTTCACCGACCCCTGTTCAGGACAGCCAAGCCGACGGAAATTGCCCATTCCTCCAGGACCTCACCGCGAGCGTCGGTCGCCGGCGAACCCCAGACAACGGATTTTGCGTTGAAGTCACCGGCGACGATCACCTTGTGAGGTCGGCCCTGCTCAACCAGGGCCCCCAGCCGTACGAGAAACGATTCGAACTCGGCCAGGGGGTCTGTTGGGGGAAAAATACACTCCTACTACCCACAAATCCCCCAACAGAGCCGCGACGCATCCCTGGCCCTTCTCGACTTTTGCGAAGGGCGGGGAGCCAGCGGCACCCTGGGTGATGATGGTCACCAACCCGTCGATGTCCCCGACCCAGTTATCGCGGGGCGGGACAAAATACGGTTCGGCGACCACGGCCACGTGCACCGACCACTGCGCCAAGCTTTGGGACAACAGGTCCTGGGCGCGGGCGCAGTGGTTTATGTTCGCCTGGAGGAACTTGAAGTCCATTATTGATGGGCGATTTCCTCCACATCCATCTCGGCCACTGCCACTGTTTGCGGTGGGCTCGCCGCCTGCGGCTGGGACAGAACCTCAGCCGCGGCAGCCGGTCTCCTGCGTGGGCGCCGCTGGGATTTGCGGGTGGAGGCAGAACACGCCTTTCCCCCGATTCGATGCCCGGCGGGCTTGCCAACTGCGGCGCACAGGACGCAGTTGAGTTTGTCCGCACATTGTCGGGCTTTGTGGCCCGGTTTGCCGCAGCGGTAGCACAGGTCACTGCGATCTGTTGAACCTGCGCAGCCACCTCGTACGTGCCCTTGCTCGAGGCAGCGGTAGCAGCGCATGGGCCGCGCCTCAAGGACGGTCACTCGCGCTATGACCCAACCTATTTTGAGCCGTCCCGCCTTTATTTTTTGGGCTGCTTTGGTGGGCACCTTGGCCCAAACGGCGCCCATCCCAGATCTATCGGGTCGGACTTCCCCCACCTTGACCGCCTCTGCAGCACACCCGCCGGCACTGCATAAGGCCGCCTTTACTGACTCGGAGGTGGCCGCGAAATCTAGTCCTGAAATTCGCAATTCGGAGCACTTGGTGGGCCGGGTTACAACTACGTCCGAGTCCCCAAAGCACTCCCTGAGCCTTGCGGCGAAGAAATCAGCCTTCTGCTCAGAATCAGCCCCGGGCACCTCGTAGAGCATGGCGCCCGTGGCTGCATACTTCGGCCTGAGCCTATCAATTTGTAGGCCAGAGAGGTCCACTCGCCGCTGAGCGTCTGTCAGTACTTCAGCGTATGTCAGCCCCTTCTCGACGGCCGCCGGTGTCAGCGATATGACTACTGCAGCTGACTTCGGCGGCCGGAGTTTCGGCTCGGGGCGCTTCGATGCTTGCCGCGGTGGTTTTGGTGCACCGGTCTTCGCTTTCTTCTTCCTGCTAACAACTTCTGTCCAGGCCGTGTCCATGGACGCAGGGGGCCGGCGGCAGCGGACGGGGCTCCAAAGCGAGTTGTGCTGGCATGTCCTTCTTTCTTCCCTTTTGGGGATTCGGCTTGGGTGTTGCCTTCTTCCTTTCATGTTCTTTCTTCTTCCCCGGCGGTGCCGTCGCGGTCGGGGCCGTGGAAGGACCCGCAACAGCTTGTGGAGGCGCGCTGGACGGCCCGGCCACAGCATCGGGAATAGGTGGGACTGGTTGGGCTGTCTTCTTCCCCTTCCCCTTTTCCTTCTCCCTCTGCGGCTTCGGCGGGGGAGGACCGCCTACTATTCCCCCCGACACGGGGAGTTGTGTGTCCCCGGTTGTCACTCTCCTTTCATGGGCCAAAGGAGGCCGCTGTGCTGGCCCCATCAGGGCGGACTCTAACTGGGCCTGTACCCTTGCCTCCACCATGGCCAGCATCTCTTCCGTCGTGGTGATATTCTTGTTGGACGCTTCCAAGTTATCAAGACGACGGCGGAGCGAGGCATTCTCCTCCTGTAACCGCTTTATACTGGCCTCCAGGCGGGCACTGTCTTCCTGGGCCTTCTGTCTCTCTACCTTTAGGCGGGCTATGGCGGCGGACTCTGGCTGCTCAACGTACCGGGTGATGATGTTTATCACCCGGTTGAGCGCCTTTGAGACGTGCCCTTACGATTGCCCGATTTTCTAATTATACCGCGCACAATTTGCCCGCACTCTTTAAGGTCCTCCATGAGGACGGGGCGGTCTTCATCTGAATTATCCTTTGGAGGCATCGGCGACTTTACGAAGCGGAGACGCTCTTCGATCTCCTCCTCTGTCTTCTGTCGCGCCTCCTCCCGCTTCAGTCTGTCGCGTTCCTTCTGTGCCTTTTTCAGGCCAACGTATTTTCCGGCAAAGGGAGGACGCCCTCTCCCCCTGCCATCGACTGTCAGAGCCTTAGGCGCCGGCTCATCCGTATCGCTCGTGTTGAGCGTGAGACTGTCAATCGAACGGGAATGCCTCCTCCAGAGCCTCCTGCTCCGGAGGGAAGAGACACTCCCGCTCGATTCGGAATCCTCTTCTGCAGCCCTGGCTGTTCGGACTACGACTTCGATGGGCTTAGCGCCCTTCCTCTCCTGCACTGCATTACCATCGGCGGGCTTGCGCCCAACGAACTCCGCCTCCCCAGACGGAACCGGGGTAGGCAACCTCGTCAATGGTGTTGTTGGTTGTTTAAAAAGTGAATCATCCATAACTGTTCCCACGAGTATGGGGGAAAGGGTGGTCCACCCAGGCAGAGCCCCCTGTACCTGGGTAAGCCTAGCGTAACCCGCACAGAGTGTCGGCCGGTACTCTGGCGGGGGTCGCACTCGAGACCGAACTACCCATCGGCCAGGCATCCCTCGCGGTGCGCCGCCGCTTGGGATTCGGGGTGATTTTTTATAGAGGTTTTCTTCCTCGCGGTCCGGGCGGTTAAGCCAAGACCCTCGTTCCAGCGGAAGCGCGAGACATATCCACAGACCTCCACACCGGATTACGATCTACGACGGCGACAATGGGAGAGAAAGTCCCCCCACTGCCTGCTCGGGGCGGGGTGAGCGCAAACCGAGCCCGTCGACACCCCCGGGACAGAACCGGGGGCCGCCCGAGATGGGCCAATCACCCTGCACTAGACACGACGGGCGCCGCAAGAAGCGACGACCGTCACCCAGCACTTTGTCAGGATATTCGCCGGCGCGCAGATCAGCCTGATCGACGCGCCGTTGCCCAGGGTGCACCAACGAGGAGGTTTCCTGACCTAGCACCCCACCGACCGCAAACACCTGCCCGTGAACAAAAGCTTTTAGAAGACAATTGCTTCGATTGTAGCGTTCGTGCGTTATCGCACGGTGTGAATGACGCTTAATTCCGCACAGTGTGAACGGGGCTTAATTCTCGCACTGAACAGTTACAGACAACAATGGATGTCGGACGCCCAAACGACACGCTTGTATCTTAGTAATGCCAATTTGTTAGAATATTAATAGTAGATTTGTTATTGTATTTAGTTTTGAGATTTCCCTGTTAATGATAAATTTGAATAAAAAGGCAAATACTTTAAGAAAATCCTGCTAATATTACACGTTTGTGAGGATGGAAGTAATGGGTTTGTATGTATGTTTATTCCTCTTTCACAAAAATACTAGTGAACGGATTTCGATGAAACTTTATAGTAATATTGGTCATACATCAGAATAACACATAGGCTACAATTTATAATGATTTTGTGTTATTTGGTCCTAATATAACGATACATATTAAGTAAATCGGAAAAAAATATCCCGGATAACCCATTCACGCGGGCGAAGCCGCGAGCAAAAGCTAGTATGTAAATAATTTGGAGATAGAAACGGATTTTGTATGAATGCGTAGGGTTTTGGTATACCGTATCACTTCTACTTTCGCATGGTCAAGACGCGTGAAGTTATTGACTTGTTGCGTTTCATATTTTGCGATATTGGTGAAGATCCAATGGATGCTTCCTTTCCCAATTGACATATCTCGCCTCCAAAATACCATCCATATCTGGCTGGAATTTGTGTAAAGAGGTGATTAAGTGCCGTCATGTAATCCAATAAACTTTTACGAACAAAACAACAATCAGATTGTCCAAATCCATTTTGTTAACTGTTTTTTTTTTCTGTTTCGAAACGATTTATAATCCAGCTAAGTTTAAATTCACTTAATTTTCTATGCTCAACGTTTATTCCTATGCAGGCATTTGCTCTGCATTAATATGTTTGCAGTTACGGTTCGGAATGTGGAGTATTTATGGTAAAAGTTAAACATAACAGGTACGAACAAATAACAAATAGTAACTTAAGAATAAAATTGAAAAAACAGTACCAGTTCCATAGAATGGTCAAAAGTTTTTTTCGCACTGTCACAAGCTTCTATTTATTCTCGCTTATGACATTTTCATAAGTTAAAAAAATAATTTTTAAAATCGGTCCACAAATGGCGGTGTAGTAGCGTAACAAAAACACAAAAAAAACATACAGTTGAATTGAGAACCTCCTCCTTTTTTGAAATCGCTTAAAAATAGATGTCTTCTTTAACTGCTGACATCCTGTTACAGCCTGTTCCATTCCGTTATGATTTTAACCTGTCACAAACTTCTCTCTCTTACATGCGCCATCCCGGTAAGTAAAAAAGAGATAATATATACGTATATTTCCAATAACAACTTGTTAACTATTTGTTTGGTAAAATAAAAACACAAATGGTAACAGGTTTTAATGGTAACTATATTTATTTAATTAATTAAGACGCAAAACAAATTGCAATCAGATTTTTTTCAATTTTATAAAATACTAGCGACCCGCCCCGTCTTCGCATGGGTGCAAGGCTGATACTAAATACACTACAGAAATACTGTGAACATTGTGTATAAAAACATAGCGGCTCGCTCTGGCTTCGCACCGGTACAACATAACAAAATAACAGTATTTCTCCACTATTTAATGGATGTTATTATACATATAAACCTTCCTCTTGAATCACTCTATCTATTAAAAAAAACCGCATCAAAATCCGTTGCGTAGTTTTAAAGATTTAAGAATACAAAGGAACATAGGGACAGAGAAAGCGACTTTGTTTTGTATTATGTAGTGATACAAACTTAAAACTAAATTGTATTCCAAAACATGCACCATTATACGTTAATTACTTAAACTGAAGACTAAGATAAAAAGTATAAATTAAAATATAGTAATTTATAGTATAAAGTACCAACGTGTTATAATAACAAGATTGTGTATCTGTTATTTCAAAGTCACTGGAACAGATGTAACAAGTATCTAATTTTGCCTGTTACGGCTTACGCTTAGTTACTATTGCGCAGTTGAATACCGTGGAATATTTAAACGTGCTAATTGTACAAACGCGGAGGTTGATGCATTGTATGCATACCTACTATATTTACTCATGTATTGATATGTAAGCAAACACGAAGTTAGTTACACGTATAATCCCGGCCTTTATCCTCGAAAGGTAAGCAGAGACGTATTTAATGCACCTATTCTCGTATATGTATTCCGTGATCAATCGCCATATCGGCCAAAATTTTCAAACACTGGGTTGACACTGAACAGAACAACTAAATGAACCGACGCAGGTTTTGAACCCGAAACATCACACCCGAAGTTATACTACGCACGCAATCTAACTAAGAACATAGAGGCAGCAAGCGTCGTTGGTCGACATTTTTCAAATCTCACTGCACATAACATTAATTGTGGCAAGTGTAACTGTAGAATTGAAAAGATAATGCGGGTGAATTTATAAGTCTGGTTTACTAAATGGTACTGTGTATCAATATTTGTTATAATTACAAGGACTTCGAAAAGAAAAAAATAAGAAAATTTAGAATTACTTAAGCATTTCATTTCAAATCTACCGCCAGTTGTTATTAATGTAAACGGGTAGGAAGCAAAACCGCACCAAAGTTATTTAGTGTATTATATAATACCTGCTATAACAATTAAGTTCATTTCGTGTTAAGAGGAACATTTATAGGTTTCAAACATTAATCAATTATGCATAAACTACAAAGCATAACTAATAAACCGATACACCTGCGTAACTTTAGACTGACTTAATAGATTGCAGGCAACACAAATAGTTAATTCAATAACATTAAGGTCCAAATTCGAAACTACCATTACTTAATTAAATTATATGTACTTTATGATGAATCGTTCAGAGGTTTACGTCTTTATTTTGATTGATTTATTATGGTAAAAGTCTTCAGATCTATTTTAACAGGACTGCCTTGGTGACTTAGTTGTAATTGTATGTACATGGTATGAATACAACTATCGCGCTGAGATCCTGGATTCGAATCCTGAGTCGGGCCAAAATAATTGTAACTGGATTTTCCATTTAAAAAAAATACTCAGTCGCAGTTCGGAGTCATGCAGTTGGCGATGTGGTACCCCAGTGCCACGGAAAACACGTAAAGCCGTTGGTCCTGCGCCTGATCTCTATCCGGTCATGTTGAATGGTCGTCTCATCGGACTATGAGAGTGACTAGAGTGAAGGAACAGAGTGCATCTGTGTATTGCGCACACATTTTGCACTATAATATGTCCTGCGTACTTGGCTGATCTCCGTTCAGATTTGCCGCCGTGGCCGTAATTCAGTTGGGAAGAAATCAATCTATTTTGTCATTCTTTACAATAGATAATCCGGATTCACACTAGTCTAGCTACAGTTTTAGTTTTTAATAATCGCGGTCCTGAGAATCTAGATCTCCTAGGGCATGAAAAATATAAGAAAATAATAATTGTATGGTGTAAGGAAGACTCCTTGGATATTGATATAATATATATCTCTCTTGTTACTGACTCATCGAAGCTATAGACTTCATACTATCAAGCGTGATCATCAAAATAGTGATAGGTGATATTAATGTATTTGTTATTTCATACTCTAAGGTAAAACATTGTGAATTAGTCTGTACTTTAAATATAAATTTCGTTCTCAAATTTAATGTTTTAATCAAAATTCCTCACGTATTTCATTACTTTTGTTACCTTTTTCACCTTTAACAACTTCAATGTCAATATCAAAACAAACTTATTTGTAAAGGTTTATGGTATCAATTACATTAAATAGTGATCCCACTGATTCACAGCTATTACACGTAGAGTACTCCACTTAACTTGTCAATCAGTCCTTAATACAGAGATAAGGTTTTATCAGCCAATAAAATTTTACTTCACGGATACTCGGCAAAATTGAGTTTGAATCGCCATTACGTAGTCTACTATCGAGACGCTTGCTTTATTCAGCGTAACAATGTTTCTAGGAAGTGCCGAATGCCAAACAAAGCGGTATAGTAAAATAGTTTTTTCTCAATTCACAGTTTTTACTAGAAACTCGGCTATTGTATGAGAAGTATGGGAAAAAAGGCGGAATTCACGACTACAATGAATACCTGAAAGTATTCATTGTTCCGAGGTTTATGTGCAAGACTCCTGATACTTTTATAATGGAGGTTACGCTCCAACAAGTTTTGGAGTTCCGCTGTAGTTCCATTCTAGAGACGGCAAGCAACGCTGCATTCGAGAAAAATTGCAACTTTCGAGACGAACAAATAAGTTTATTCGGAGTTTTTGCTAAGTGTTAAAAGCAAGGCGTTTTGTTAAATAAATTGTATGATGAATTTGCAAGAATGGAAGGAAACATTTTTGCTTTAGAGTCATTGTTCAAAGTTTTTATTTAACTGGCATCTAATGTCCTATTCTAATTTGGTGTATTGTTGAGCACGGACTGAATGGGATAGAAAAGGGTTCAGTATAGTATTTCCAGTAATAGTATGCTCGAAGAAGGTTGGTATGCCGGTGTAGGGTATACAAGGGTTAGGAACTCGATCCAATGCTCACTCGGATGATGCTATACACCCGAACGTCGACATTGCGTCGTTAGACCGGCCAACATAACCGTTCCAATCACCCTCCAAGTGGTAGTAGCGGTAACGCGTTTTTTCACCGCGAAAAAAGAAGTTAAATATATGTCCTCGTTCAAGGCGAGTGGTTTACACTTCAAAAATGAAGTACAATAATGCTTGTCTTAATAATCTTATTTAATATATATTGACAATTTATTATGAATATTGTAATATTTGATAGAAGTGAACGCAGTAACCGTTGATTAGATTTGAAAAAAAGGTACTACATAGAATAAAAATAAAAAAAGTCTTGGAAAAACGTCTAAACCATTTTTATTTCGGAACAGTGCGCACAATTTTTATTTCCAGAAAATGGCGGCGTCTGAAACAATAGCTTAGCTAGTACGCGCCGAAATTTTGTTTCATGTGATATGTGGAATTATTTCGTTATGTATTGTGAAAATATATTCATAAAATATTGTTTTTTTACAGGTACTGCAAATCATTACAGCACGCATTTGTACCGGTACGTATTATTAGATTTTTTTTCTAATTAGGAATATTTTATGCATATCGCCAATATCGTAATCGCCATCGTCTTGACGATATTTAATTACAAACTGTTGTATAGAAAAAGTTTTCTGATTAGCTTCAAGTGTTTTAATTTAATACTATTACAGACATTATTGTACGACTTTTGTAGAAATTGAAAAATTTTGTCATGTTTTAATGTTCCCATATACATATACTAACAAATAGTATGCATTTGATTAACTTGGATGTTCATTCGGATGAAATTATCAACATTTTCTTAGTTTTATTCGATTATAAACCAGATATATATAAACTAATTTCAACGCGCTCACAATTTTTAATTACTATTTAATTCCTGGACGCATTAGGAACCGTTTAGCTCTAGTATAAACACAGTTTCATTAACTTAATCTAAACTAATGTTGCAATCTGAATGCTAAGCATCAAACAACTTTAATTTGGACTATAAAGCGGTTAATTTAAGCGGGCACGTTCAGGTAGATACTCACATCAATACAATTTTTACAGAGTAAATTATTATTTATTAAATATTATAATATTTAAAAGCAGTGACAGCCTAGTTGAGAGTGAAATGGACTGCTGAGACGAATGTCCACAGGTTCAAATACAAGGGCTCGCATCTGTGACTTTTCTAAAAGTTATGAATATATTCTTTGTGAATATTCATGCGCCGGTTATTGACTCTGTTCATACGTGAGCATTGCGTTGTCATGACGACTGACGTAAATTCCCAGACACTTCACACACGCACCATGTCAATGTGTTGTACGCTAGCTTTAGATAATCACACTATAATATTTATAACATGTAAGATACTCTATCTCCAGGACAAAGGGTCCAAATTCTGCCCATTAAAGGTGGTTCATGTGAGAAAGGAATAAATATGGCACCTCAATGTGATATGCAATTTAATGTAGTGTTTAAGTTTAAACAAGCCTGAGCTTTTATTTACCTTGCAAAGTGACTTCACTGCAGTTGATGATAGAGTAGGGTCAAAATAAGATATCGATTGACGAGATTTTCTCTCGCAAGTCGACATAATTATGCCGGCTTGTTTTTAAATTCATTTAACACGAAGCCATCCGCTTGTCTTTTTATAAAAAAAAGAGCACGGTTCAGGATCTGAGCTGACCGAACGAAGCACGCTCCGCTGAATTCACCAACTGTGGAATCTGTCATTGAAGAATGGTGCACAAGTCGCTGGTAAAAAAAAAAGGAACATAAAGTTATATGTTTTCGTAAATTATGCATTCTTAATTATTTTCGCTAAACGCCATAACAGTGAATACAAAATCTGAAATACATAGAATGTCGACGAACTCTAATTTGGATTAGAATGCGGATTTAAAATTTAATCACTCTTATTGGAATGAACTTGTTCCAAGCGAGATAATAGGGTAGTTTACTACTTTTTAAACATTGTTTTATCTAATATGTATGTCGTACAAAATCTAATGGAACAGAATATTCAAAATCCACGTAATAATAAATAAATTATGTATCTTTTATATTTGGTAGAAGTAGTGTCTGGCAAGTAACAGTAATAGCAAACGATGACGTCACCGGTCTTCACTAGTTATACTGCTGCGTACGTGAGAAAGAAATAGCGTCATAACCCTACCACGTTCTCACTTTTGCTCACAATTATATTTCAAATCTAAATAACTGTTTTATTTAACAATCAATTGTGATGCTGTTTTCACAGAATAATTTCTTTTTCGTGTTAATTTCTGTTACATATAAAGTTATGTACAAAATGAAACACAAGAAACTGCCTTTTTGAAGAGCTGGTATTTTTACAAAAATACTAGTATGGTGAACGTTAGAGTAAGATGTTATTACAATGGAACTTAAAATATTCACGACTCGGTAGGTACATAACAAATTCCACATAAAAGGCCGCCTTAACAATCTATAAAACGTTAATAATGGAAATGTCTAGACTATTCCAAAGTCTATACCTTATTTTTGTAAGCGAAAAATAATTCTAGCCACTAACTTAGTCATACTGATTGTCTCGTGTTGAATAAAGACCTAAATTGTATTAATTTGTTAAACAAAAGACAAACAAAGTTATTTTTCTTTGAGATTTTGCAGCGGTGACCCTTGTTTTTCAAATATTGTTTTGTAAGCAAAAACGCGAACTCAATTTTAGTAATGTCATTTGTATGCGCGATACACCTGGGTAGATTTTTTTGAATGCAATATTGTGTTAATATTATTATGGATATTGTTCTATTATACAAATTCCAATAGTAATTTATATTGCAAGAATACTTTTTCTTTATTGTTTTAAAAATAAAGGTGTTTGAAATCTAAGTTTTTTTTTATCGTTATTTAGTACTGGATTTTTATCCAAGGATATGTCAAGCCCATAATATTTTATAGGTTAATTACAGATAATTGTAAACTATAAACACAAAACGATATAATAGAAAAATATGTAGTAGAACTGAGCCCTGACAGTAGCTACTGAATTATATTATTTGACAAAGTCTAGTTTAAAAACGACAATTGAGACAATAAAAATAACAGTAAAATATTATCATAAAATATATATAGGTAGATTTTATTCGTAGGGGACCTTTTATCCTACGCCCTCAACTAGCTTTGAATTATATTTATCCACTCATAAGTTCTTGCAAAAAAAATTAGTGATGCCCAAAATAACTTTATACCTACATACGTATTTACTTATTTGAAAATAAGCTTTTGCACGCCGCTTCAGTGTATAAGTTTGTACAGGATGAAAGTCCCGCTATATATTTAGCCGGAATAAAAATGGCCTATTTCCTTCCCAGGGTCTCAAACTATCGGCATACCAAATTTCAATGAAATGTATTTGGTAATTTTTGAGTTTATCGTGTTCAGGCAGACGTGGTGGGGGACATTGTTTTGAAACGTAAGAATTCAAAGAAAAAAAAACGTAGATTTTTTCATTTAAATACGAGTTCACATCACGCTTATTGTTGATAAAGCTTTGTACCACCTACATTCACATATTGGCAAACGTATGGTTATCATTTTCGTATGAGCAGAATTTTTATTTATTTAGTAAAAATGGAATTTAAAATTTTCACGTTAAAAATTTTAAAATACAATATTTCTTGGTACTCTTTATTTATCTTTCAGAATGGAAATTTTTATTAAAAAAATAAATGATGTAAATATATGTTATTCAATTTGTTTAAAAAATATAAAACAACCTTATAATAGCGGCTTGTAAAATTGTATACGCGCCACCTAAAACCTACCTACCTAAAACTATAATAATAATATCAGCCCTGTATCACATACTTGCCCACTGCTGAGCACGAGCCTCCTCTACTACTGAGACGGATTAGGCCTTAGTCCACCACGCTGGCCTAGTGCCGATTGGTAGACTTCACACACCCTCGAAATTCCTATAGAGAACTTCTCAGGTATGCAGGTTTCCTCACGATGTTTTCCTTCACCGTTAAAGCAAGCGATAATTCACAAACAATACACACATAATTTTTTAGAAAAATCAGGGGTGTGTGCCCCTTGGGTTTGAACCTGCGGACATTCGTCTCGGCAGACCGTTCCACAACCAACTAGGCTATCGCCGCTTTAAACTATACTATCTACTAATTATCAAACTTGCGTTCGAATATGGCAATTATAAATATAAATTATAGTAATATCAGCCCTGTATTATATACTGTCCCACTGCTGGGCACTTAGTCCACCATGCTGGCCTAGTGCGGATTGGCAGACTTCACGTACCCTCTAAATTCTTTGAGAATTTCTCAGGTATGCAGGTTTCCTCACAATTTACCGTTAAAAAAACGATAATTTCCTAAAGTATACACACATAATTTTAGAAAAGTCAGAAGTGCGTGCCCTTGGGTTTTGAACGAGCAGTAAATTATCTAGACAGTGCGTTCAGCTCCGAACCAGATTATCGCTTACGGCTATTATACACTCAAATAAGAGTTTTTCAATGTTTAACATCGAAACAAATCATAACAAAGTTACAATAGCAATTACATATAATATTGTTAGTCTGACTGAATTCAGTTATGCGGACTAACAAAAGTACACATCAAATATAATATATGCAGAACGCTTGGCGGCAATCCAAACGCGCCCGAAAACTAATAATTTGGATGTAATTTCATTCAAATACAAGCAGTGTATAGTACTTGCAAATTGGGTACTTAGACATCTCATTAAAGTAAGTACACGCTTATATGATAAAGGATCTTTGTAATCGCTTTGAAGTGCATATTATCTGTTAATTGATATAATTAAAATGTATGAGACATTTTATACATATTAGTTTCATTATGTACACACATTGGCGTTAAGCGTGTAGATTTGGCAAGAAAATTGTGGTTGTATGATGGTGTGACTTTAATATTAACAGAAAAGCCTTGTAAATAAAATCTTTCTTACTTAAAGAATGTTAGTCTTGTTTGCGTTAATATTAACGTTTATGAGTCAGGTGAAAGGTAAGTATTTTAGCCGATCATATGTCTATACATATTATAAAACAAAGTCCTTTTTTCTGTCTGTCTGTATATCGATTTTTTTTCAAAATCTACTTAACTGATTTTTATTAAATTTTTTATGGAGATATTTAAAGACCCTGGGAAGGTGATAGGCTACTTTCTATCCCGGGAAAATATTTAGCGGGTCTTTTATCCCAAAAAACTTCTTCACGCGGGCGAAAGCTAGTAGATCCAAAAAATAATGCTTTTTATTCATAGGGTATGATTATAGAAAACAAATTCGATTTATTTGCAAACGGTGCCGATTGCACTTAATAAAACATCACTATAACATCTGAATTCAGTGATGGCTGTTGGCAAAAGCCAGCTTTGAAGAGAAAGCAAGCGACGCATTGTGATAACTGGTCACAAACGCACTGAAAATTTACTAGAGATCTACTCGAATGACCAGTATTTCGCTTAATAATTTGCTTGCTATACGGATTCATCAATCGATTTAAAGCGCTTTTGAACGGTTACATCAATTTTCTCTATCAAAAGCGCTTAATTTGCAACAGCGGTGCGAATTTCTCAACAGTAAAGCTATTTGAATACTTATCTCATACATACTTTATCTGCATTCAGAAAAAAACATTCCTCATACTTATTTATCGAATACTCAAACTTTCGTTCTATACTAATGTATACAGAGATCAAACTCGAAATTCAGTTATACGCCGCTACGCCAGTCTTCAAAATAAACGTTCGCTATCTAAACAACTAGTATTAAGTAAATCCTGCACCGAAACTCGTACAACTGTCCATGTATAAACAAGGCTTTAGAACTACGTGGAAAACAATATTCGAACATGGTAATACAGCTTTACATTCGGCAACTTCTGCAATACCATCGGTTATCTATGTAAAACAAACTTTAGTCGCGAGTTATGTTTGTACGTGTTTTCAAAATGGGTATTTTTTTCTGACAGTATGTTTTTCCTTCGCGTAATTTTCAGTTTGTGTTTTGTATTAAAATATATAAAGGCAAAAGGTAACCTTATCTTATATCCGTTATTAGAACCAAAAATATAAGTTTCTATTATTTTAAATCGTGTAATCTTTAGGCCCTTGACATCAGGGGCCTTATTCTCTATTCCGCACGTTATTTTGACAGTGTGTAACAAGCACGTAACACAACGCGTCATGTTTAGTACTATAGAAATTTGGCTTACAGAATACCATTCCACACACATTTCTCGAAGATAACATGACACGGCCGCGTTACGCGTTTACACTGTCATACAAAATAAGGGCCCAGATCTAATGACAAGCGACTCGGAAGTTTTGTACGCGTATCCTACAGAGCCGAAAATGTCAATTTTTAAAAGATAATCTGATGCAAAGAAATATGCCCTTTTTAAAATATCGCGGCATATTTAACAGAAATAAAAAATTGAGACAAACGTAAATAAACCTAAAAGGGAAGCAGTTAGGTATCGGTTTGTATGGACGCTTCGCCACTGGTATGGCTCGTAAGTAACCGGCTTACAATGTCGCTATGTTCAAAACACGATGCGATGCGTCAACAACGCCTTTGACATCTGAACACACCGTAATTGTACGGCGACTACTTACTAGCAAATGGTCGGATACGCGTACAAAACTTCCCATTCACTTGTAAGTAGCCTCGTGGGCAAAGGGATATGGTGTTAGTAATAGGCAATAGTTCCTGATCTTTATAATGAGTACCTACTCTTTTAAGAACTATTTAAAAATATAAATTTCCACTCTTAACATTTATTCTAATAGTTAAAAACTCTAATGACTGAAATATCAACAATGTAAAGCAACTAGGAAACCATTAGCACTTAACAAGATATACTAGCAAAAAAGCTCTCGGATAAATATCATTAAACTATCGATTCTAGTTACAAGTCATTAGTCGTGGCAAAAACTCTCAGGGCCCTTATTCTGTATGATAGTGTTAACGCGTAACGCGGCCGTGTCATGTTATCTTCGAGAAATGTGCGTGGAATGGTATTCTGTAAGCCAAATTTCTATAGTCCTAAACATGATGCGTTGTGTTACGTGCTTGTTACGCACTGTTAATAACGTGCGGGATAGAGAATAAGGCCCCAGGGCTTGAAATTCGTATACTAGGCTAACGATACATTCACACTATGCAAAGTATAAAGTTTAGTTCACACGTAAACATAATGTATGGTGCAAGTAAAGTATGAGCTGATAAAATCTGCTAATATTTTAACAAAGCAGTGTGACGGAATATTTTTCTTTTTAAGATAAAGATAGAATATAAAGGAAATGAACGCATATGAATAGTAATTTGCTGGTGTTTGTATATATGTATTTATCTGAACATCGACCACCATACACAAGGTGTAAAACCCACCATAGTGGTCTACGTATGTGTGTCGCGTTCCGATCAGTTCGTGTACATCTGGTTTAAAAGGCCGGCATAATTATGGCGACTGGCGACGGTTAATGCTACTCAACTACCCAACAGGTGCAATGGGAACACTGCTGCGCCCGTATAAAAAGAAAATATTACCAGCTCGAAGAAAAGAAGTTACTTCATTAATTATAACAGACTCATTAATAGCTCGTGTATATAGTTTTCTATAATACAGAATATACTTCATTAATGGTGGGAGTATTATGAACTGTCGAAGAACTTTTAATGTTGTAATTTTGAAAGAAATTAAAGTGCACAACTCAGTTAAATTGAGTTATGTTCAAATTAATAAAGTAAAGGTATTAAAATTATGAAAATTGTTTCAACATCTGCATCACTTAATGCTTTGATGATTAAAATAATGAAGAGTAATTTATTTTGTAATGGCTTTTAGGCGTGGTTGTTACTGCTTAAAGTTTTTATGAAAGAACATTGTTTTTGATATGAAAATATTCATGCCTATAGCATACTAATTTAGATAGGTATTTGCCAAGGAAGGAGGCAATGGATGTTCCTTTTAAATGTGGTTTGAAGATCACGAACGAAACGAGATACACAGTCGTGCCAGGACCGTAATTATAAAAGAAACCTTCATAAGAATACATTTTGAATAGAAATATGACTAACGAAATAATTTATTGTAAATTTTTTATGCATGTAATAACTTTGTATTGTTATAATATCATTTTAATTATTTATATTTATTAACAATTTTATTATTATTTTTATTATATGTTTCATATTAGTATCAAGAAGTCTCTAAATATTTTATTCTAACATAAATATTATTAACATTAATATTTACGGGTAATGATTTCTCAAACCTATGTATATATACAGAAATCTTTCATCGTAATCTTTAAACAGTAGTCAAGATTTCAATGTTTCTGACAGGATCAATTTAGCACCGTTAAATAATAATTATCAATTGACCACGAGAATATGTACTCTACAAACAGTTTTTGCTTTATTTTCCAATTTGTCTGAAGCTTGCAGTTTGTTATATTTAAATTTTATTATATTTAATTCTTTAAATTGTTATATTTTCTTAGTAACGAAGGCAAAATGTTCTATAATTGCATGAAAGCCAACCGAGAGTTTATAATAGACCCCATTTATAAAACGTTAGTTTTACCATTGCTTTAGCTCACGGTAAATATCATACTCAGGATATAAGTCTATAAGAATCAGAATCAATTTAGTTTCCTATTAGTCAATAAATGTCCACAATGAAGCACTATTTATAATAATAATAATATCAGCCCTGTATTATATACTTGCCCACTGCTGAGCACGGGCCTCCTCTACTACAGAGAGGGATTAGGCCTTAGTCCACCACGCTGGCCTAGTGCGGATTGGTAGACTTCACACACCTTCGAAATTCCTATAGAGAACTTCTCAAATGTGCAGGTTTCCTCACGATGTTTTCCTTCACCGTTAAAGCGAACGATAAATTCACAAAGAATACACACATGATTTTAGAAAAGTCAGAGGTGTGTGCCCTTGGGTTTTTGAACCTGCGGACATTCGTCTTCGCAGTCCGTTCCACACCCAACTAGGCTATCGCCGATTCACTAAAGCACTATTTAGTCTAGTCCTAAATCCAAATATAAAATATTTCATTTATAATATTTAAACACTTTCATGATGTCAAGTATATCATGACTAGGTACAGCATGGCTCTGATATCACTTGCTTGTCATAAATGGAAACTAATTGGGGTCGCTGAGGTCACTTTGAAGTGCAACGTGGGGCATTTACTTACCAAAGTTACACTGAAACGGACTATATTACGTTATAGTTTGAGGATTGATGAACTATCATAACTCTACTCTTCCTTTCAATGTTGTGAAGCCGTCACGGGCAGCGTGGGCCGTAAAGTATCTTAAGTTCAAAACTATCAGTTTAGTTCGATACAAGTACAAAATAATACGAAGTCCCAACAAGATTTTGCATGGAAGACACTGACAACTCTGCATGGCTTAAGATATGTTTTGATCAATTTTTATTAAAAAGGCGTAAATAAATACTAGTATTATTGATATTAGCAGAAGGTTGAAAAAAAAAAGTTTTACAACACAGTTTTTTAGACAGCCTATTATAATCAAAATATTAAATTTCAATAACAATGAAAACTAATTCAACAAAGTCTTGCGAAGGTAAATTTATATACATTTATAAAACTATCTGTTCTGTTCTATAAAATCGAATATATAGCAGAAGGTGAAGTAAAAGGCTTGCTCTTTTTTGTAAAAGCGATAATCGCGTTACCGACAGAGGTTCGTGGCTTATTTCATTTTCTTTAACATTCGTTTGTACGGGAAATGAAACGCTTATTTCAACATCCGGTGCAATAACAGTACCGGGCATATGGAGCCTTTGTAGGTGGTATCAATTAATAATTTTATACTGTGACGTAGATCATTTATATCTGTGATGTTTTTAAACTCCATTATACGTGC